>NC_044033.1:249109030-249221530 GCF_901765095.1 Microcaecilia unicolor
CCAACATATTCATGTGTACTTTTGGGTGTAAATGCCGAAAACCTGCTAAGGGCTTATGTTATGTAAGCACATATTTGACAGATGACATGGGTTGGGTCTGGGCAGGTCTCACATTTATATGTATAACGTCTAGAACAGGAGTGGGCAACCAAAGCCCTTGAGAGTATTATTTCACAGAAAGGGTGATGGAGGCGTGGAATGGCATCCCGGTGGAGGTGGTGGAGTCGAATTTAAAAAGGCATGAGATAAGCATGTGGGATCGCTTAGGAACAGGAAGAATTAGGGGTTACAGAGGATGGGCAGGCTGGATGGGTCATTTGGCCTTTATCTGCCGTCAAGTTTCTATGTTTCCAGAGCTACAACCCAGTGGGTTTTAAAGATTTACCCAATGAATATGTATGAGATCAATATGCATACAGTGGAGGCAGTGCATACAAACAGATGTCATGCACATTCAGTGGGGAAACCCTGAAAATCCAACTGGGTTGTGGTCAGCAAGGACCAAGGTTGCCCAACATTCTTTTACAAGAACACTTCGCAACCATTGTGTCTCAAACACACGGGAGGTGTGTTGCGGAGCCGGCATAGAGAGCAGCTATTTTTTCCCAGTTTCTAAGGTAGCACACCTCTCCCCTCCCAGCACGGATCCAGAACCTCTCCCTCAGCTTCCCCAGTCTATCAAGCCTTTCTTCTCCAGTGCCTTTTCCTCGGCCACCTTCAGCACCCCGGGTCAAGCAAACCTGCTCTTCACCAGCAGCAGCAACAACAGCAACACCCTGCCTGGGCTCAGGTGGATTCTTCCCTCTGCAGCATCTCACCCCTCTGACATAATTTCCTGTTTATGCGCAGGCAGGATGCTGCAGAGGGGAAGGATCTGGCTTGGCCCTGGCAGTGAGTTACTGCTGCTGTTGCTACTGCTGCCAGTGAAGAGCGGGTTTGCATGATCGGGGGTGCTGAGGGAGGCACTGGTGAAAAAAGGTTTGATGGACCAGGGGTGCTGAAGGATACCGAGGAAGAGTCACGGATGGGAGGATGAAGAGTTGCCATGCCCATGGGGAAAGATCCCAGACCTTGGGTGAAGGAACATGGGATGTGGAGGCTGAGGAGAGGGGGAAATGTTTTGTATATAGACTTCACTTAACATTGTATTATTAAACTATGCTACAGTCAAATTGTTGGGCAGACTGGATGGACCATGTGGACCTTCATCTGCTGTCATTTACTCTATTATCATAAAGCTGGCAGCTGGGATCTATTTCTAGCAATGTAGATTAGAATAACTGGGCAGACTTAAAGAACCTAAGAGTGGATAAGAAATTAGTTTATTTCATGGTGGGTGGTGGGTGGTAGGTGGGGAGAGGGTGACACCTAGTGGTCAAACTAAGCACCCATGATTACATAGTCCTGGAAGGAGCTATGATGCATAAGTGTTACGCTCTGCTACACTTCTCCAGGATGGGTCGGTTTCTGTTTCCTAACCCGGCAGCCGTCATCTGGCTTGGAGCAAGGACAGCAGCCATCTTGGCTAGCTTAGGAGGGGGCAGCCATCTTGTATACAAGAACAGGAAGGAAGCCCATATTTGGGTGTTGTTGTGCTACTCTGCTGATGGGGGCAGCCATCTTGGAACAGCTGCACATGGTTGAGCCTAATTCCTGCACTATTTAAAGCCCTGTTTCCAGTCCTTCCATGCTTCGGCTTCTATTCGCGTAGAGGTTGTGGTCTTCACCTGTTCCAGTGTTTTCCTGTGTTCCTGACCTTGGATTGCTTACTGACCACGTGTTGTGTTGCTGCCTGCCTTGACCTTGGACTGTTTACTGACTATTCTTTGCTCTGCCATTTACGGGCTCTGGACTGTGTTTGTTTGCCCTCCTATCTGGTAAGTGGTCGTGCAACCCCGCTGGTTCCGGAAGTCCTGCTAGCCACTCGAACCCAGGGGCTCAACTCCTGGGGGGCAGTGGCTAAGTGCAGGTGAAGCTAGGGGTTGTCTGGATGCCTGACCGAGTGCGGTGTCACTCCATCTTCGCTGTGCTCAGTCGGGGCACAAGGGCTAACACATCTCCAGTCATAACAATAAGCTCTAACAGTTGACTGTCACTAAAATGAACATACTAGATATGTCGGGGTATAAAATAGAAACAAATCCTTAGTTGATATTGAATGAAAGCTCATTGCATTGGGATCCCAGTACTGGCTCTCACTTTGTTGGAAGCTTACATTAGAAGGAGAAAAACCAGCTTGTCAACAAATGTAGTTTTGCTGTTCTGATCTCTTTCCTTTTTCAGCTCCACCGCTACCTAAAGAAGGTCCATTTTAAGAATGTGCTGGGTGAAGAGATGTTTTTTGATGAGAATGGCAACCTTCCCACTGACTACGACATTAAAAACTTGGTTTTTCTCCCCAATCGGACTGTGAACCATAACATGATTGGACACTATAACTCTCACGCTCCCCCAGGGCAAGATTTCATTATCCATGAAAAGAAGATTGTTTGGGAGAGCTCGATCACCCAGGTGGAATTTTTTATTTAATTTTACTTATCCACCAAAGGCGAGTAATGATCAATTATATATTTTGTTTATTTATATGTATTTATATTCTTCCAAACATTGAGGCAGATCCCATACATATAATGCTCATAATTGCAAAAATAAAATCATATACAATACATTAAAACCAAAAGCTAGCATATAAAATAAAAGTACAATACACATGGCATAAACTGAAAAGTATATAGCAAAGACATACTGTAGCACTGAGCAAAAATCATATATCAGAAACAATCAAACTTGGATTACTACATTGATCTCTAGTGTCTGTCAAGCTTACGTTGCATCAAATGCTACTTGAAATAAGTATGTCTTAAGGTTACAACGAAAGTCCTGCAAAGTCTGGATGCCCCTTAAGCCATTCAGTAATGTATTCCACAAGAGTGGGCCAAAGCAAGAGAGTAATGTGCTTGAATCAAAACTTCCCAGCGTAAGGTGAGCAGAACCATTTTCCACCAGGGGCAATTCTATAACTTAGTGCAACATGGTAGGGACATATTGAGTGCCAATTTTATAACAGTTGGTACTGGGAAGATCCAAAAACGGCTGAACATTGATTGGTTAAGATTTTAAAATTCCCTCATGCTGTTTCTTTAGGACCCTGTTTACCAAGGTGCTCTAGCGTTTTTAGCACGTGCAAAAAATTAGCGTACAGTAACCGTGTAGATGACTATAATATGCCTATGGGCGTCTACACTGTAGAACGCTTTAAAAGGCTAGTGCGGCTTAGTAAACAGAGGGATAAATGATTCTTTTCTTCTTCCATTAGACACCTCCACAGTCCAAATGCAGTACAAGCTGCCTTCCTGGATCCAGGAAATTAACTTCAAGAGAAAAACCAGTCTGCTGTTATGACTGCATTCCTTGCCCAGATGGTGAAATGTCCAACCAGACCGGTGAGTGGCACTAGTAATAAACAGTATACAACCAACTGAAAACACTTACATGTTACAAAGTGGGATAAAAACAGAGAAACAGAATCTGATGGCAATCTCCTTACCTGTTGAAAAATGGAAGACTCCGCTTTACCTAATGCTAGGGTCCACCTTAGGAGTCAGCACTCAAGAAAAAGATCTAGGTGACATTGTAGACAATATGCTGAAAGCTTCTGCCCATTGTGTGGTGGTGGCCAAAAAACCAAACAGGATGCTAGGAATTATTAGAAAAGGGATGCAAAATAAGATAAAGCGGAAGCTACATACCTGTAGAGGGTATTCTCCGAGGACAGCAGGCTGATTGTTCTCACTGATGGGTGACGTCCAACGGCAGCCCAGGACTGGAAAATCTTCCCTAGCAACAAAAGTTTGCTAGCCTCGCGCTTCCATGCGCACTGCGCATGCGCGGCCGTCTTCCCACTCGAACGCGAGGGTGCTCGTCAGTCCAGTACATAGCTAAGGTAAGGGAAGACACCAACTCCGAAGGGGAGGTGGGCGGGATTGTGAGAACAATCAGCCTGCTGTCCTCTGAGAATACCCTCTACAGGTATGTAGCATTCGCTTTCTCCAAGGACAAGCAGGCTGCTTGTTCTCACTGATGGGGTATCCCTAGCCCCCAGGCTCACTCAAAACAACAAACATGGACAACTGGGCTTCGCAACGGCGAGGACATAACTGAGATTGACCTAACATGTTAACAACTAACGGAGAGTGCAGCCTGGAACAGAATAAAAATGGGCCTAGGGGGGAGGAGTTGGATTCTAAACTCCAAACAGGTTCTGTAACACCGACTGCCCAAACCGACTGTCGCGTCGGGTATCCTGCTGAAGGCAGTAATGAGATGTGAATGTGTGGACAGATGACCATGTCGCAGCCTTGCAAATCTCTTCAATAGTGGCTGACTTCAAGTGGGCCACTGACGCAGCCATGGCTTTAACATTATGAGCCATGACATGACCCTCAAGAGTCAGACCAGCCTGGGCGTAAGTGAAGGAAATGCAATCTGCTAGCCAATTAGATATGGTGCGTTTTCCTACAGCCACACCCCTCGTTGGGATCAAAAGAAACAAACAATTGGGCGGACTGACTGTGGGGGCTTGTCCGCTCCAGATAGAAGGCCAATGCTCTTTTGCAGTCCAATGTGTGTAGTTGTTGCTCAGCAGGGCGGGTATGAGGACGGGGAAAGAATGTTGGCAAGACAATTGACTGGTTCAGATGGAACTCTGACACCACCTTCGGCAAGAACTTAGGGTGAGTGCGAAGGACTACTCTGTTATGATGAAATTTGATATAAGGAGCATGAGCTACTAAGGCTTGAAGCTCACTGACTCTGCGTGCTGAAGTAACTGCCACCAAGAAAATAACCTTCCAGGTCAAGTACTTCAGATGGCAGGAATGCAGAGGCTCGAAAGGAGGTTTCATCAGCTGGGTGAGAACAACGTTGAGATCCCATGACACAGTACGAGGTTTGATAGGGGGCTTTGACAAAAGCAAACCTCTCATAAAGCGAACAACTAAAGGCTGTCCAGAAATCGGCTTACCCTCTACACGGTAATGATAAGCACTGATAGCACTGAGATGAACCCTTACAGAGTTGGTCTTAAGACCAGACTCGGATAAGTGTAGAAGGTATTCAAGCATGGTCTGTGTAGGGTAAGAGCGAGGATCTAGGGCCTTGCTGTCAGACCAGATGGTAAACCTCCTCCATAGAAAGAAGTAACTCTTCTTAGTGGAATCTTTCCTGGAAGCAAGCAAGACTTGGGAGACACCCTCCGAAAGACCCAAGGAGGCAAAGTCTACGCTCTCAACATCCAAGCCGTGAGGGCCAGGGACTGGAGGTTGGGATGCGGAAGGGCCCCCTCGTTCTGAGTGATGAGGGTTGGAAAACAGTCCAATCTCCACGGTTCTTCGGAGGACAACTCCAGAAGAAGAGGGAACCAAATCTGTCGAGGCCAGAAAGGAGCAATCAGAATCATGGTTCCACGGTCTTGCTTGAGTTTCAGCAAAGTCTTCCCCACCAAAGGTATGGGAGGATACGCATACAGGAGGTCCTCCCCACAATGAAGGAGAAAGGCATCCGACGCTAGTCTGCCATGGGCCTGAAGTCTGGAACAGAACTGAGGGACCTTGTGATTGATCTGAGTGGCAAAAAGATCTATCAAGGGGGTGCCCCACACTTGAAAGATCTTGCGTACTACTCTCGAGTTGAGAGACCACTCGTGAGGTTGCATGATCCTGCTCAACCTGTCGGCCAGACTGTTGTTTACGCCTGCCAGATATGTGGCTTGAAGAAACATGCCGTACCGGCGAGCCCAAAGCCACATTCTAACGGACTCCTGACACAGGGGGCGAGAACTGGTGCCCCCCTGCTTGTTGATATAATACATGGCAACCTGATTGTCTGTCTGAATTTGAATAATTTGATTGCACAACCGATTCTTGAAAGCCTTTAGAGCGTTCCAGACCGCTCGTAACTCCAGGAGATTGATCTGAAAACCTGTTTCCTGGAGGGACCAACTCCCTTGGGTGTGAAGCCCATCGACAGGAGAGATGCATCCGTCATCAGCAGTTTTTGTGGCTGAGAAATTTGGAAGGGACGTCCCAGGGTCAAATTGGATCGAATTGTCCACAAATGCAGGGATTTGAGAAAATCTGTGGACAGTAGGATGACATCCTCCCCCGTGGCCTGAAACCACTGGGAAGCTAGGGTCCATTGAGCTGATCTCATGTGAAGACGGGCCATGGGAGTCACATGAACTGTGGAGGCCATATGGCCGAGCAATCTCAACATCTGCCGAGCTGTGATCTGCTGGGAAGACTGTACCCAAGAGACGAGAGCTAAAAGATTGTTGGCTCTCGGCTCGGGAAGGTAGGCACGAGCCATCTGGGAGTCCAGCAGAGCTTCTATGAATTCTAGTCTTTGAACTGGAAGAAGGTGGGACTTTGGATAATTTATCACAAACCCTAGCAGCTCCAGGAGTCGAATAATCATCTGCATTGACCGTAGAGCTCCTGCCTCTGAGGTATTCTTCACCAGCCAATCGTCGAGATAAGGGAACACATGCACTCCCAGTCTGCGAAGAGACGCCGCTACTACAGCCAGGCATTTCGTGAACACTCTGGGCGCAGAGGTGAGACCAAAGGGTAGCACACAATACTGAAAGTGCCGTGTTCCCAGACGGAATCGCAGATACTGCCTGTGAGCTGGCAATATCGGGATGTGAGTGTAGGCGTCCTTTAAGTCCAGAGAGCATAGCCAATCGTTTTCCTGAATCATGGGAAGAAGGGTGCACAGGGAAAGCATCCTGAACTTTTTTCGGACCAGATATTTGTTCAGGGCCCTTAGGTCTAGGATGGGACGCATGCCCCCTGTTTTCTTTTCCACAAGGAAGTACCGGGAATAGAATCCCATCCCTTCTTGCCCCGGTGGCACGGGCTTGACCGCATTGGCGCTGAGAAGGGCGGAGAGTTCCTCTGCAAGTACCTGCTTGTGCTAGAAGCTGAAAGATTGAGCTCCCAGTGGGCAATTTGGAGGTTTTGAGATCAAATTGAGGGAGTATCCCAGCCGGACTATTTGAAGAACCCACCAATCGGAGGTTACAAGAGGCCATCTTTGGTGAAAAAACTTTAACCTCCCTCCGACCGGCAGATCGTCTGGCACAGATACTTTTATCTCGGCTATGCACTGCTGGAGCCAGTCAAAAGCCCGTCCCTTGCTTTTGCTGGGGAGCCACAGGGGCCTGAGGAGGCGCACGCTGTTGATGTGAATGAGCGCGCTGGGGCTTAGCCTGAGCAGGCTGTCGGGAAGGTGGATTGTACCTGCGCTTATTATAAGCGTAGGGAGCAGTCCTCCTACCCCCGAAAAAACGTCTACCAGCTGAGGTAGATGCTGAAGGCGCCCGGTGGGAGAGCTTGTCGTAAGCGGTATCCCGCTGGTGGAGCTGATCTACCACCCGTTCGACTTTCTCACCAAAAATATTATCCTCCTGGCAAGGAGCATCCATAACACGCTTTTGGACTCTACCGTCTAGGTCAGTGGCACGCAGCCATGAGAGTCTGCGCATCACTATACCTTGAGTGGCTGTCACGTCTGTGGCCGTGACCACCCTCAGACTTACCTTGTTCCTGGGGGTCAGCTTCCTAGCTGGCTCCTGTTTCTTCTGTCTGTCCTTTCTGAGCTAGCTCTGGCTCTCTGTGCTGGCTGCATCCAGCAGCATGACACTAATTGCCTCACTATACTGCACCTGTGGGTGTTGCCTGGGTTAGCTCTGTGTGTGTGTGTGTGTGCTGGCTGCTTCCAGCATGACTCTAATTGCTTCACTACACTACACCTGGGTGTGGGAAGCCTCTCTGTGTTTCACTGTGCTTTCTGCCTGCTCTGTGGTTTGTGCCTGAACGGCCTCCGTAGTTACTTAGAGATTGCTGCAGCTGTGTCTCTGGTGTTGAAGGGCTTTATTAATCACTTAGAGACTGCAGCCTTTGCCTTTGCATCGTATAAGGTCCCTGGTTTGCTAGAGTGTTCTGTGCACTGCTACATTGTCCAGTTCTGTGTGATTGCCTAGTGTTTGACTAGTTAGCTTGGGCACAGCCTTGCTTGGTAGCCTGTGTACAGCTTTACTAGTTCTTCTGTGTTTGCTCTGTGTGAGTTCCTAGTGTTTGCCTAGTTAGCTTGGGCACTGCTCTGCTTGTTAGCTTGTGTACAGCTTCTAGGTCTCCTGAGTTTAGCCTCTGGTTTTCCCCGGTGGGGTTTCCTTGGTTTCTGGAGCTTCAGCCCTAGTCTTGTCCTTTGCCAGTTCTCCTTGTTACTGGAGCTCCAGCCCTAGTCTTGCTATTGGTTCTGACCCTTGCCTGTACCTATCTACTGCTCTGCTAGCCGCCTGCCCAGAGACTCCTGCTTTGAACCTGACCACGCCTGTCTCTGCCTATTGCCTATACTCAGTTATTCTCTGCCAGCCCCCTGTCTCTGCCTATTGCCTGTACTCAGATCTTCTCTGCCAGCCCCCTGTCTCGGACTATTGCCAGAACCCGGACATTCCCTACCTGCCTGTCTCACGTTACCCTAGGTACCTGGGAGCACTGCTGGATCCTGACTCTGGTTGTTCCTGTTGCTGGTTCCAGTTCTGGTTTTCCTGTAAGCCCTACCGGCTGCTCGAACCTGAGGGCTCAACCCTCAGGGAAAGGCAGCTAAGCGTAGGTGAAGCCTTCTCCAGTGTGTTCCGGTCCGGTGCGTTCCAGTCCCGAGTGTTCCAGTGCAGGACTCCAGTCCGGGGTTCCAGTCCAGCCTTGTCTCTTTTCTGCTCCGAAGGCAATCTTGCCTGCCACTGCCGCTCCTCGGCCGTGGTCCAAGGACTCATGTACCCAGGGTTCCCGGGGAAGAAGCCTGACAGAATTCCAAGGTCCTCGAGAACACGACAGTGGCAGCCCTGGATGCAACATCAAAAGTATCGTTAGCACCACTGGACAGGAATTTACGACACGCCTTCAGCTGCCTGACCACCTCCTGAAATGGCTTGGCCTACTCCTGCGGGAGCTGATCAACCAAACCCGCCAACTGCCTCACATTATTCCGCAAGTGGATGCTCATGTAGAGCTGGTAAGACTGAATCTTGGACACGAGCATAGCAGAATGATAGGCCACGAGCATAGCAGAATGATAGGCCTTCCTCCCAAAAGAATCCATAGTTCTAGATTGGGCGCCGAAGCGTAATCCCTAGAACTCTTGGCCTTCTTAAGGGCCAAATCCACAACTCCAGAGTCATGAGGCAACTGAGTCTTCATCAACTCCGGATCCCCATGGATTTGGTACTGGGACTCAATCTTCTTGGGAATGTGGGGATTAGTTAATGGATGCGTCCAGTTCGTCAACAATGTCTGCTTTAGGACATTATGCAGAGGAACAGTGGACGATTCCTTAGGAGGGGATGGATAGTCCATGACCTCAAACATCTCACCCCTGGGTTCATCCACAGTCTCCACCGGGAAGGGAATGGCCGTAGACATTTCCCGGACAAAAGATGAAAAGGAAAGACTCTCCGGGGAGGAAAGCTTCTTCTGGGGCGAGGGAGTAGGGTCAGAGGGCAGACCACAAGACTCCTCGTCCGAGAAGAACCTGGTATCTGCCTCTGCTTCCCACGAGCCCTCCTCTGCGGAGTCGGACATAAGTTCATGAACTTCAGTCCGAAGCCTAGCCCGTCTCAACTCCGAGGACCGATGTCCATTGTCCATCGTGGTGTCGTCCAGAGGAAGACTCCCGCGCCGGAGGCGATGAAGCTCCCTCCATCGATGATGGTAGGGAATCAGCCTGGGTGGCACTCGTCCCCGGCACCGCAAGCGGTACTGGAGTCAGAGACCGCACCACGGGCGATGAGCCAGCCGCCGCCTCCCTCGACGGCACCGGCAGCGCATGCACCGACGGTGTCGAAAAAGACGGTACTGGCGGCGCAAGCACCGAAGGTACCGGATATGGGTGCAACAGCTCCCCCAGAATCTCTGGGAGAACGGCTTGGAGGCTCTCGTTGAGAGTGGCTGTAGAAAAAGGCAAAGACGCCGGTACAGGAGAAGATGTAAGAACCTGTCTGGAGCGCAGAGGCAGTACCGGGCTGTCCGGAGATGAGCCCACCGACACCTCTTGAATAGAGGGCGAGCGGTCCCTCCGGCATTGGCGCTTCTTGGGTGCCGATTCTCTCGGAGCACCGGAGCTCTTGGCACCGTGTCGGGACAGTGACTGATGCCGATGCTTCTTGGCCTTAGCTCGAAGCTCGGTACCGGTACCTCCCAGTGCCGAAGAGGAAGACGTTGAATCCAAACAGCTCCTCGGTGCCGGGTCCGAAGAAGGTCGGTCCCGGTGGGCCTGCGCAGCAGGACACCTCGAGGCAGATGGAGACCCACTCGATGGGTCACTGCTACCAGCATGGGATCTCTGGACAGCCATTACCTGCGCTCCGGAGAACAATGCACCCTCCGATGCCAACATCAATACCTGCGATGACCTCGGTAACGCTGGTTCCATCGACGCCGAAGGACCGGACCGGGCTCCGAACTAGACGTTCCACTGAGCCAAACGCAGCACCTGAGTCCGCTTCTTCAACTGGAGACACTGAAGACAGGCGTCAGGTCGATGACTCTCACCTAGGCACTGAAGACACGAAGCGTGTCTGTCAGTAAGGGAGATGGTCCGGCTGCACCGCGTGCACCTTTTGAAGCCGCTGGTAGGCTTCGAGGACAAGGGTGGAAAAATCGCGCCGGCGAGGTCGAACGCGAAGGTGCCTGAGAAAAAGACACCAAAAAAGAGAAAGACCCGCACGGGCAGCCCAAAATGGCCGCAAGCAAAAAAGAAAGTAAACTTAAGGGGAAAAAACTAAGAAAACTAAGGGTTTTTCTTTTTGTTTTTTTTTTAAACAAAGAATAAACGAAAGAAGCGTCAAAGACTCAAAAGAGAAAATCGCCGAAAACGGGAGAAGAAACAAACAAAAAGCACAACAGGAATCCTGGGCAGAGAAGCGGCAAAGCAGCGTTCCCGAACCGCGGAAAAAAGAAGACTGACGAGCACACTTGCGTTCGAGCGGGAAGACGGCCGCGCATGCGCAGTGCGCACGGAAGCACGAGGCTAGCAAACTTTTGTTGCTAGGGAAGATTTTCCAGTCCTGGGCTGCCGTTGGACGTCACCCATCAGTGAGAACAAGCAGCCTGCTTGTCCTTGGAGAAAAAATAATATAATGCCTCTGTATTGCTCCACGATGCAACCTCACTTTGTGTTTTGCATTTAATTCTGGTCACTGTATCTCAAAAATATATAACAGAATTAGAAAAGGTTTAACAAGCAGCCAAAATGATACGTGGAAAGGTTAAAGAGGTTAGGGCTCTTCAGCTTGGAAAAGAGACAGCTGGGGTGGTGGGGGGGATATGATTGAGATCTACAAAATCCTGAGTGGTTAGGAAGTAAATCAATTTTTTACTCGTTCCAAAAGTATAAAGACTAGGGGACACTTGAGGAAGTTACATGGAAATACTTCTAAAACAAATTGGAGGAAATATTTTTTCACTCAACAATAGTTAAGCTCTGGAACTCATTGCCGGAAGATGTGATAACAGCAGTTAGCATATATGGGTTTAAAAAAGGTTTGGACTAGTTCCTGAAGGAAAGTCCATAGACTGTTATTGAGAAGGACCTGGGGGAAGTCACTTCTTACCCCAGGATTGGTAGCATGGAATGTTGCTACTCTTTGAGATTCATGGAATGTTGCTACTAATTGGGTTTCTGCCAGGTGCTTGTGACCTGGATTGTCCACTGGTGGAAACAGGATACTGGGCTAGAAGGACCATTGGTCTGACCCAGTATGGCATTTCTTATTTCATATAGTAATCTCCAATAACTCCCACTACTATGCAGAAGGAAACAGCACAACCAAATTCCCTGACATTTTTATATGGAAATTTGGTGTAAAGTTATGGGGGGAAAAAAGCCTCAAAGTGCCACAAGGATCTAAAAATAACCTTGCTCGGGAACAGGTGATCCTGATGACCAATTACTGGTCTTAGAGGGATCAAAACCTCATCACAGGCAAAAAAAAACCCACCCCAAAATACTCAATCAATCTTTAAACATGTTGGAGCACATATCTTACTTTCATAAATGCAAGTAATAGCTTCATATCTTAATACCTGTCATACAATGAATCGTTATACGGATAGCAAGAAAAGGTTCAAAAAAATTTAACTTCTTGGTCTGCCTTGTAATCGGTTGCCTCACCCTCCTCTTCCTTGGCCGACGTGGCCAGCGTTTCGCTTAGTTAAAGCTGCGTCAGGGTCCATATAGGAGGACGAGTAACTACAACAAAAATCACCAAGTGGTTATACAGCACTCCAAATACGTATCCACAAGTTTCAAACTTCTTGCTTGTTTAATGACTTATCTCAGTCAAGTCTGTCAGCAACACTACTGTCTGGAAAAATGGCGTATATAAACCCTCACTATCGATGACGTCAGACGCCTATGTCATTCACAGCCAATCATTACATAGTCCACGCCCATTTCTAAATCACTCCAACATGTTTAAAGATTGATTATTTTGGGGTGGTGTTTTTGCCTGTGATGAGGTTTAGATCCCTCTAAGACCAGTAATTAGTCATCAGGATCACCTGTTGCCGAGCAAGGTTACCTTTAGATCCTTGTGGCACTTTGAGGCTTTTTTCCCCCCCATAACTTTACACCAAATTTCCATACAAAAATTTCAAGGAATTTGGTTGTGCTGTTTCCTTCTGCATAGTAGTGGGAGTTATTGGAGATTACTATACATAAGCTACTCCTACCACCACCATTTGATACTATTTAGAGATTTCTTATTTTATGTCATAGGACTTTTGATATCTATTCAGAACCATTTAAATGACTCCTTTCTTCATTCTCTCTACATCTATTTGAGGATGAATTCTCCAGAGCTGATGCAAAACGTGAAATGTTGACCCCCCCCCCCCCCCAACAATAACAAGCAAAGAACATTATTTTAATTGGCTGTCACTCAGCAGTTTCTTGGTCCTGCCAGTAAATTATGAAGGACAATGAAAAACCACACTTCTTCTCTCCTCATATTGACCAAGTAATAAATGTTCTAAACTGTAGAGATGAAACATCGGTCCATACAAGAGATGTAATTCACTATCTCCATTTTCTAATGAAATAATATTCTTCCTTTACAGACATGGACAACTGTATAGAGTGCCCAGATGATCAGTGGTCCAATGAGAATAGAGATGCCTGCATCCCAAAAGTTATGGACTTCTTGTCCTCTGAAGAATCTTTGGGGATAGCTTTTACTTCAACGACTGTTTCCTTCACTTTCATCACTGCTGTCATTTTGGGAATCTTCATTCATTACCGAGACACTCCCATAGTGAAAGCCAACAACCGGGACCTCAGTTATCTTCTTCTCATCTCACTCATGCTCTGCTTCCTCTGCTCCCTGGTATTCATTGGCCATCCTGAAGATGTGACTTGTGTTGTACGACAGTCTGCCTTTGGGATCACTTTCTCCATCTCTCTCTCCTCTATACTGGCAAAAACAGTCACTGTGGTCATAGCCTTCCAAACCACCAAACCTGGAAGCAGGTTCCGGAAATGGATGGGTTCCAGGGTCTCAAACTCCATAGTAATTTTCTGCTCCCTTGTACAAACCCTCATTTGTGCAGTTTGGTTGGGCACTGCTCCCCCATTTCCATATCGTAACATGCATTCAGAAACTGGAACAATACTAGTTGAATGTAACGAAGGGTCAATAGTTGCATTTTACTGTGTTTTGGGTTTCCTGGGATTTCTGGCTGGCATTAGCTTCATCGTAGCTTTCTTAGCAAGAAATCTACCTGACAGTTTCAATGAGGCCAAGTACATCACCTTCAGCATGCTGGTGTTCTGCAGCGTCTGGATCTCCTTCATCCCAACTTACCTGAGCACAAAGGGCAAGTACATGGTGGCAGTGGAGATATTTGCTATCCAGGCCTCCAGCACCGGACTCCTGGGCTGTATCTTTATCCCCAAATGTTACATTATTCTGTTCAAACCAGAAAGGAACACCAGGAAGCATCTAACAAAACTGTAATAGGAGACATGCCTATAGCTGTCTGTCACAGAGTGTTTAATGTACGAAACTCTTGGGTGCTTGCTGATCTGTCCTATATGATTATGGCATTCCTTTCCTAACTATTTTTATTTTATTGTAACCCACCTTGATTTGCTTTAGTGATAAAGGCATGTATCAAAACAGGAAATTTATGTCTGTAACTTCTTATGTGGAAATGTATGATATATTTGTTCCCTAGTGCATTTACTTGTTTGTCCAGCAGATGGTGACTGTCTTTTTTTTTTTTTTTGTAAAGCTGTTACAGAACTAACAGTTTCTTCCCGCCTAAGCTGTGAGGTAATCTTTAGTCTCAGTGAGGTAATCTTTAGTCTCAGATAGGGAGAGGAGAGAGAAAGATCTCTTCACTGAGGCCTTGTGAGCATTTATATTTTATAACCTGTGAGCAACTATATTTCCTGAACTCCCCAGGTACTACCCAGGTAGTAAACAAAAGTTTAGTTAGTTTAATATTGATCCTTATTCAGTTACCTGCTATTGCCTGTTACGTTTTCATCTATTTTATATGGTTCACTGCTTGAATTCTGTGACAATAAACCTTATTAGTTATTGTCTCTGTTTGTCCTGGACTGACTAATAATCGTGGTGGTTTGTGTTTTGGGTCTGTGGGTACTTTCTATGAACTGTCGGATGTTGCGAGTGGAAGACTCACCCAGAGGCAAGCGTAACCCAGCAGGTGGGTGGAAGGGTATGCCAGAGTACAGCACGTTCACAGGCGATAGTGGGCCTGAGCAGTGCTGGGACAGACCCTCCAAGTGGCCACAGGGTTAGCCCCAGGTGGGTGCCAGGCGCTCCGTGACAAGGCAGATTTAGTAAATTTTAATAAACAATAAAGGATAAACGGTAATAAATTGAGACAAATAATCTAATGACCAGAAATGTAAATAAGTAAAAATAATGTATATCTTCTTCCATGTAAAGGAAATCAAAGCCCATAGTAAACCAAATAATGCTCTTATCTTTGCAGTTACCTTTGGGTCACGTTTGTTGAATAATGAGGTTAGAAAGCTATACAAATTCTAAATAAATAATAATTGTAATAAAAATTTACATATATAAAGCCACAGTACAGTACCTAGAAGGCTATTCTGTAAGTGGGTTCCCAGATTTAGGGGCTAGGAAAGAACCTATTTGAAGCCTATTATTTATACTGGAATAAACCACCTTCCATGAGTCTCCTCTGCAGTCATGGACATTCACAGCAGCCATAGAGCTGGTATAAACTCTCAAACCTAGATTGCAAAAAAAAATAAAAATAAAAAACGACTGTCAATTCTAGTACTTTATAATCTACATGTGTAAATGTTGCCCTAACCCTACTCCATCCGAATTCCACCCAAGAGAATGCCTACCTGCAACATCCATGCCTTTGAATCTTGGCAGTTTGCGAGTGTTGTTGGACTCTGGATTGACATTTAGGCAACAGATACAGTCTGTAATCAAGGCCTCATATTTTAAGTTCAGGATGTTGAGTAGATTAAACCGTTACTTTCGACTGATGATTTATAGGTCAGTTTTACACTGAAACCTTCTGCTCAGTGTGCTGCTGCGGCTAGGGAAGCGAATAGAATGTTGAGTATTATTAGGAAAGGTGTGGAAAACAGGTGTGAGGATGTTATAATGCCGTTGTATTGTTCCATGGTGCGACCGCACCTTGAGTATTGTGTTCAATTCTGGTCGCCGTATCTCAAGAAAGATATAGTAGAATTGGAAAAGGTGCAGCGAAGGGCGAGTAAAATGATAGCGGGGATGGGACGACTTCCCTATGAAGAAAGACTAAGGAGGCTAGGGCTTTTCAGCTTGGAGAAGAGACGGCTGAGGGGAGACATGATAGAGGTATATAAAATAATGAGTGGAGTGGAACAGGTGGATGTGAAGCGTCTGTTCACGCTTTCCAAAAATACTAGGACTAGGGAGCATGCGATGAAACTAAGTGTAGTAAATTTAAAACAAATCGGAGAAACGTTTCCTTCACCCAACGCATAATTAAACTGCAGAGGGAAATAAGTATTTAATCCCTCTGGCAAACAAGACCTAATACTTGGTGGCAAAACCCTTGTTGGCAAGCACAGCGGTCAGACGTCTTCTGTAGTTGATGATGAGGTTTGCACACATGTCAGGAGGAATTTTGGTCCACTCCTCTTTGCAGATCATCTCTAAATCATTAAGAGTTCTGGGCTGTCGCTTGGCAACTCGCAGCTTCAGCTCCCTCCATAAGTTTTCAATGGAATTAAGGTCTGGTGACTGGCTAGGCCACTCCATGACCCTAATGTGCTTCTTCCTGAGCCACTCCTTTGTTGCCTTGGCTGTATGTTTTGGGTCATTGTCGTGCTGGAAGACCCAGCCACGACCCATTTTTAAGGCCCTGGCGGAGGGAAGGAGGTTGTCACTCAGAATTGTACGGTACATGGCCCCATCCATTCTCCCATTGATGCGGTGAAGTAGTCCTGTGCCCTTAGCAGAGAAACACCCCCAAAACATAACATTTCCACCTCCATGCTTGACAGTGGGGACGGTGTTCTTTGGGTCATAGGCAGCATTTCTCTTCCTCCAAACACGGCGAGTTGAGTTCATGCCAAAGAGCTCAATTTTTGTCTCATCTGACCACAGCACCTTCTCCCAATCACTCTCGGCATCATCCAGGTGTTCACTGGCAAACTTCAGACGGGCCGTCACATGTGCCTTCCGGAGCAGGGGGACCTTGCGGGCACTGCAGGATTGCAATCCGTTATGTCGTAATGTGTTACCAATGGTTTTCGTGGTGACAGTGGTCCCAGCTGCCTTGAGATCATTGACAAGTTCCCCCCTTGTAGTTGTAGGCTGATTTCTAACCTTCCTCATGATCAAGGATACCCCACGAGGTGAGATTTTGCGTGGAGCCCCAGATCTTTGTCGATTGACAGTCATTTTGTACTTCTTCCATTTTCTTACTATGGCACCAACAGTTGTCTCCTTCTCGCCCAGCGTCTTACTGATGGTTTTGTAGCCCATTCCAGCCTTGTGCAGGTGTATGATCTTGTCCCTGACATCCTTAGACAGCTCCTTGCTCTTGGCCATTTTGTAGAGGTTAGAGTCTGACTGATTCACTGAGTCTGTGGACAGGTGTCTTTCATACAGGTGACCATTGCCGACAGCTGTCTGTCATGCAGGTAACGAGTTGATTTGGAGCATCTACCTGGTCTGTAGGGGCCAGATCTCTTACTGGTTGGTGGGGGATCAAATACTTATTTCCCTCTGCAGAATGCAAATAAATTCATATACTTTCCACAGTGTGATTTTCCGGATTTAATTTGTGATGTGCTATCTCTCACTGTTACCAATAACCTACCCTTCAATTATGGGCTGCTCATGTCTTTGTCAGTGGGCAAACTTACAAAATCAGCAAGGGATCAAATACTTATTTCCCCCACTGTACTTATATGTACTTATGTAGTAGCCTGGACTACTGCAATTCAGTTTATTCAAGCTTGCATGTTACTAGTGGTAAGTAGTGCTAGTGCACGTGGTCCCAAAATTCTGTTTGCCATCTGCTTGGTGTTTCTCATTTTGAGCACAATATGCCACATCTCATTGGATTGTATTGGCTTCCTGTGGCCTTTAGGATTAAATTTAAGATATCACAGCTGATCCATCATGTTACATCAAGTTTCTTATTATTACCTGGTGAATGTATTACAGGTTTACACAACTCCATGACCTCTGTGGTCTGAGGGGTTGTGTCTTGCCATGACTCCCCTCTCACGCCTCCATTTTGTAGACACTGAGAGATGTACCTTTTCCATTGAAGGACCGTTGCCCTCGAGGATTAGGTCACAGTCTGAAACTCCACCTTGTAAGAACTCATTGAAGATGCACTTGTGTCAACTGACATATGGGGTCCCTGTACATTGATTGAAGTGGGGGCACTTGTCTGGTCATGCATACTGAAGCGTTCATTGTATTTTTAATGTTATCTATTCTTGTCATTCATATGTTGCTGCTTTTGGGTTAGTTCTTGTTGTTTTTGTCTGACATGTTGTTTTGATGATTTTGTAGGTGGGTGATAAATGAAATAAACCATAACCCACTACACAGATCCAGACAGGAACTGGATACCACAGACCATACACTGGCTTTCTGTCTCCCATGTCTAGGCCTCAGTGAATATTATAGGTTAAATATATCAAGACAACTTAACTCAAATCCATAATTTCTATAGACAGTAGGTTCACTTCTCACTATATTAATAACAAGTGTAAGTTGATGTGCCAAGGTTCTTCCGTTAACACGTACGATTTATCATATTCCATAACCTGTGCAGGTAACTGAGAAACACAATATGGCCTGCCCCTGCTATCCTTCTTGTAAGGCATTATGGGACTTATATCTTATCTTATAGAATAGTGCCTAACTGTCAATTTATGGTGCCTTTGACATATGTAAGAGTGAAAATGAGATATAACCCAACATCTAGGCATGCACCAAACCTTTTTTTAACCGATCAGTCTAATGAATAACTAGAATGCCTGTTCATTATTATTTCCTAGTATCTGGTTCCTATATCAGATGCTTTAATTGGATTCCATGTGCCAGGCAGTAGAGAACGTTCCAGCTAGTCAGCCACTGTTAGAGGAGATTCTGTAGACTCAAAGTATGTGTACAGAAATTCAGATACAGGAAGTGTCTTACGAGTTCTGTTCCACCCTTTATAAACAGCAGATTTCCCTTCCTTCAAGAAAGCTTGATTAAAGGAGGCTATTTAATGGGTTTGCTGCATAAAAGCTTCCTGTGACATTATCTTGTAGTTTCAGTGTAGTGAATTTTATTTTATTTTATTTTTATTCACACAACACAGGTTGTATTTGCACAGTACATACGATAAACCAAATGTACACTCCGAGAACAACATAACAAGTTATAACATCCATGACAATCTTTGTACTTTTGTAACAGCCTGTATTGCATTTTCTGATATTTATTTAACCTCCCCATCCATTCTACCTTGCACTTCTCCATTCACTCCATTCCTCTTCTCAACATTCAATCCCCCCCCCTCATTCACTCCTTCATTCTCCTTCCCCTTCTTCTCCCTTCCTCCTCCACCCCACACCCCCCAAACAACCTGACTTCCCTATCCCTTTGCCTCCTGTGCCCCAAAACTACAAACTCAAGTTATGTCTACTACTAGTTAGAAGTTATTACAATTGCTCCCCAAATATTCAGAATTAATGTTCTGTCACTGTCAATTAAACTATGTCTTTTGTAAGGTTGGATTACTATTATTAAATAAAACAAGAACAATCTATAATTAATATTAAATGCATAACCAAGGAGCCCTTGGGGTTGAATCTATGAGCAGCAGATCAATATAAAACCTACGCTGAGCTCTCTGAAGCTGAACAGGCAGCCTTGATACTGTCAGAGCATTTGTGTTCTTGTCTCCACAGCCAAGGAGGGAATCTACCCATGTGCACTTTGAAAGTGCTCCGTAAATGTGGCTTATTCTCTGCCCATAATTCTGGAGGACTGATGGCCAAGGCTTCAAAATTGACAATGTTGTTGGCTATGTCCAGGGCTGAATAGCGATTCAAAGAGAGCAGAGACTACTCTAGTGATCATTATTCCAGTTTTGAGAGATGGAAACCCTTTGGCCACTGTTAACGTTGCTGTTTAGTGCAGCCCTATGGAAATGTGTTGACTCAAAATGCTTTCTAGGAGAAAAGGTCTCATCAACAGTCCTCAGCAGAGAAGGAGACATTGTAATTGGGGCATTAATAACTGTTGAGGTGTTCTTGCAAACTGAAACCGAATCTTTTGCAACGTATCCATTACGAAAAGGTGATGTTATGTAAGTAGCATTCTCTCTCTTGGCAGGCACATTGATGAATTTGAGTTCCTTCAGTCGAGAGCATGTTTGTCTTTGTAGAAGCCTTCATTAGATGCAAGTAGCAATTCTCTAAGTCTTACATTCATCATGAAGTGTCGTCTTTGTTCTAAAACTTTGAGCAGCAATAGTTCATCACTTCTGTCTATGTTGTTGTCTTTTTTTAACCCATCTCTTCGACTTGTACCATTTAATTTGTCATAACCCCACACTGCTCTCTGAGTACATTTCTTCTATGACCCGATATTGAAAGGAGCATAAAAAGAGGATAAGAGCAGGTGGATTTAGGGCTGGAAAACAAAAGTTAGGAGCTTAGCACTGTTCTTTAGTATTGGGTTTATAAATTAAGCTCAAAGAATGACAGGCCTAAATTTATAAGCATAACTTCAAGCTCCTAAATTAAGATGAACTTTAGGTGAAAAATTAGCCTCCAAACTTTGGAACACATTTTGGAACACAACTTATGTGCATAAATGGAGGTGCTCAGCTTTTTTGGAATATCTAACCCTCTACCTTTTGCCCTCTTTCATATCTTCCAGTATTAAATTAGCTGATTTGCCACCAGAATCTCTAAGTAAAATGCCCCATCATACACATGAGTTTCCCCTTAATAAAATTGCTATTCTTTTTACCAATTATCACAATTTTCATTTTCTTATACTACTACTACTACTTAACATTTCTAGAGCGCTACTAGGGTTACGCAGCGCTGTACAATTTAACAAAGAGAGACATTCATTCTTATCATTCATGCTCACTCATTTGGCATTAATTTAATTATAATCTGCTTTAAAGTGCTCACAAAAGGTTTGCTTCAGGTCTTGCCACAGCATTTCAGTAGGGTTTAGGTTGAGGATTTGATGAAGTCAATCGAAAACTTGAGATCCCTTCTTCTTCAGCAACTCTAGAGCAGGTATACTTCTGCGATTCAAGTCATATTCTTGCTACATGACCCACTTTTTATGACCCCAAAGACAGACTTAAGTATCACATATAAAGTATCACATACCATGTAACATGAGTTTATCTTGCTGGGCAGACTGGATGGACCATACAGGTCTCCGTCATTTACTATGTTACTATGGTCCCTGTTTACTAATAAGCGTTAGCGTTTTTAACATGCCTAGAATTACCCCTGCACGCTAACCATGTAGGTGCCTATAGGGATATTATAGGCATGTACATAGTTAATGCACATATATGGTTAACGCGCGTTTAAAATGTTAACACGCCTATGATGCAGCTTAGTAAACAGGGCCCTATATTTATTGTCCCGACCCACAGTTTGGGAAGCTCTGCCCTAAAAGTGTAAATACTTTATATCACTTGTGTAAATGTTCTTTCATGGAGGCCATTAGTACTGCATCAACCCATGGAAGGGTCAGTATTCAGTGGAATTTGATTTTCAGTGGTATTATCCAGATGATACTGTTGAAAATGTGAGTATGAGCCAGTGAGCGGGACCTAGACTGATAGGAACCATTCCCCTCAATTTCTAGTCATTTCACTCTACAATAACATTAAACCTCTCAGTTATCATTCTCAGATGAATCTGTCTCCCTCTACTCTTTTTTTTCCCTCAGTCCTTAATAGAATGCAAATGCTCTTGTGGAAATTTACGCCTTCTCCGAGACAACTGCAAATGTGCACATGTACTTGTGTTTTGTACAGTACAGGCTACATTGCAACTGTGCCCTTGGGAATACCTACGGACACAATATTCCTCAGGTAGCAATCAGTGTTTTGTTGACCACCCAGAAACTCAATGCCAGGGCCATGTCCAGGGACCATGATTAAATTTCCAGGTTTGCGTACCTGGCTAAAGCATAGCCAGGTAAGATATTCAGCACTTAGGTGGTCTTTTACAAAGGCACGCTAGCGTTTTTAGTGAACGCTAATCATTAGCATGTGCTCAATGCTAGAGACGCCCATATGAATATATTGGGCATTTCTAGGTTTACGCATGCGTATTTTTAGTGTACGTAAAAAACACTAACGCGCCTTTATGTGGTCTTATTAATACGGTTATCTTGGCTCAATATTGTAACATCATGTGCCGACTCCACCCCCAGAAAACAGCAAATTAGCTGGTTTTCAGTTCTACACTAGCCAGTTATTTTCAGGAGCACTAACGGTTACGTGCTTTAGATCCAGAAAGGCAACTTAACCAGCCAGGAGCTGTTTCTTGTCGGTTAAATCACTTCAAATATCGACCCATGTATGTATATCACCTAAATGTCAGTGCTGTGTTGGGTTGCACCTACTTCTCAAATGTATGTATTCCAATGTAAGAACATACTCCTACTACAATTTGACATGTCTAGCGCCTTCGACATGGTTGATCATGGAATATTACTTCATATACTAGAACACTTCGGAGTCGGAGGCCCAGTTCTCAAATGGTTCGAGGGATTCCTCACCACCAGATCTTACCAAGTAACAATGAATGCTGAAAGATCACCTCCATGGATACCGGAATGCGGAGTTCCTCAAGGATCCCCCCTCTCACCAACCCTTTTCAACCTAATGATGATACCATTAGCCAAACTCTTAGCTAATCAAAACCTTAACCCATACATATATGCAGACGATGTCACGATCTACATCCCGTTCAAACATGATCTAAACGAAATCACCAACGAGATCAACCAAAGCCTCCGAATCATGCACTCCTGGGCAGATTCATTCCAGCTAAAACTCAATGCAGAAAAAACTCAATGCCTAATACTCACTTCCCAATACAACACAAACAACTACTCCACCATAACCACACCATACTGCACTCTTCCCATTTTAGAAAATTTGAAGATTCTTGGAGTCACCATTGATCGAAACCTCACACTCGATACCCACGTGAAGAATACGACGAAAAAGATGTTCTACTAGTTGTGGAAACTCAAAAGAGTAAAACCTTTCTTCCCGAGAAACATTTTCCGTACCCTGGTACAGTCAATGGTAATAAGTCATCTGGACTACTGTAACACTTTGTACGCTGGCTGCAAAGAACAGACTATTAAAAAACTCCAAACAGCCCAGAATACCGCAGCCAGACTCATATTTGGAAAAAACAAATACGAAAGTGCGAAACCCTTAAGAGAGAAACTTCACTGGCTCCCTCTCAAGGAACGCATTGAGTTTAAGATCTGCACGACCGTACACAAAATCATTCACGCAGATGCCCCACTTTACATGTTAAACCTAGTGGACCTACCGGCCAGAAATGCCAAAAGATCAGCACACAAATTCCTCAATCTGAACTTCCCCAGCTGTAAAGGACTTAAATATAAGCAGGTATACATCACTACCTTCTCGTACAGACGTACACAGCTATGGAACACACTACCCACAGCCCTGAAAACCATGGACAATCTAATCAACTTTCGCAAATCTTTGAAGACAAATCTCTTCAACAAAGCCTACAAAAAGAACCCTTAACGACACAAATCACCACCCAACCCACCCAAATATCAAAATACACCTCTTACACCACCCTATCTAATACCTCCTTCTCTAATCCCTCATACATCTTTTGCTTACTACCGATTGTATCTAAGATCCTGTCATGACTATGTCATAACAACACTCTGTAAGCCACATTGAGCCTGCAAATAGGTGGGATAATGTGGGGTACAAATGCAATAAATAAATAAATAAATGTGGTTTTAAACAAGAGCTGTTAACAATAAGCAAAAAATCATTTCTAAAATTACTTCCAAGAGAATCAAGTTTATGTAATCAAAATGTGGGTTGTGTCAATGGTCAGGTTATATCAAGGGACAGACTTTAGATGCTCAGGGCTAATGTTTCTGAACTTAGATGAAACATAATCAGAATTTAGAAAAGAAAGAACACAATATAAGCAAGGAAAAAAATTGAAGCGCTGATCTTCCTGAAAGTTGAACTTATTTTTCCAGAAGCAACGAGTAAATCACAGATTTTTGTGTCAGAATCTTTGCATGCTTACAAAGCGTTGGACTAAGATGATGATTAGTGTATCTGTGTTTAAGTTTCTTCAGTTAAATGTATTTTATCATAATTTTGGTTCCATTTCAGAACAGTCTTTGACAATTATTTTAACTTCCTGGCATTGATGTCTGCTGTGGAAGAGATCAATAACAGCTCGGAGCTCTTACCAACCATCACCCTTGGATTCCACCTTTATGATCCTAAGAATGAACCATTCCTCACATTCATGAGTGCCTTGGATATATTTTCTGGCATGACCATTGTGATCCCTAATTATCGCTGTAAATCCTCCGCCATTCTGGCTGCTGTCATCGAAGGGCTTCCATCGGAGCTATCAATCCAGCTGTCTAAAGTGTTCAGGATTTACCACTACCCACAGGTATTGAGGGGGTCTTCTAAGTTTCACTTCATACCTAATGCTTTACTCCTTCCTTCAGTTACCTAATGTAATATGTTTTAGGGATAGGCTGTCATTGCACTACTACTACTACTACTACTTAACATTTCTAAAGCTCTGCCCGGGTTACGCAGCGCTGTACAATTTAACAAAGAAGGACAGTCCCTGCTCAAAGGAGCTTACAATCTAAAGGACAAAAGTGCAATGACAAAGAACATGTCAAATGACACATCCTACATTGTTGCATGTCGTTACCAAAGAAAAACGAGCAGAAAAAAACCATGACATTTTGTGTTTTGTCATTCATCGGTAACAGTGTGCATTATGGGGTTCATTCAGTAAATGGCACCCAAAGTTAGGTATACTTAATCAATCAAAACTTGCTCTAGAAGCTAACAGTAACCCATGAGATGACAAGTTTTTGATTAGCCTAGAGAGCCTACATTGATGGTCTACCCTTATATAGGCACTTATCATAGGTTTCCAAACTCTGAAAACTACTACTACTACTTATCATTTCTAAAGCGCTACTAGACGTATGCAGCACTGTACACTTGAACATGAAGAGACAGTCCCTGCTCAACAGAGCTTACAATCTAATTAGGACAGACAAACAGGTCAAACGAGAGATAAGGGAATATTAGTGAGGATGATAAAATAAGGGCTCTGAACAAGTGAATAAGGGTTAGGAGTTAAAGGCAGCATCAAAAAGATGGGCTTTTAGCTTAGATTTGAAGACGGCCAGAGATGGAGCTTGACATACCGGCTCAGGAAGTCTGTTCCAGGCATATGGAATATGCCTGGAAAACAACGCCAACTGGAGAAAAATCCGCTGAGAACAAAAACCAGCTATACGTGCATAGGAAAAAATAAATACTTAGCTTCTCCACCCGGATGGGTGTATATTATTCTCAATTTGCATCCCTATATCCTGTTATAAGCACATAAGTACATAAGTTGACGTCTATACTCTTCAGCTTCTTAAATATCACCTTATAGAATAAGGGGCCCTTTTACTAAGCCGTGTAGGCACCTACGCACGCCAAAAGCATGCCAGTTTGGAACTACTGCGTAGCCTGGGTGGTAATTTCATTTTTTATGTGTCCACTATGTACGGTGGAAAATTTCCAGCACAAGGCACTGATGATTACCGCCTGGTTAATGCGTGAGGATTTACCGCTAAGTCTGGGTGGCGGTAAGGTCTCAGGCCCAAAATGGACATTCGCTAATTTTTATTTTGCCGCACGTCCATTTTCGGCCCCCGATAAAAGTTCTTTTTTGCAGGTGCACTGAAAAATGGACCTGCGCGTGTCCAATACATGCGTCAACACTAGCACAAGCCATTTTTCAACACACTGATTGTCAACCCCTAACTGATTTATTGACACATCAGCTTTCAAAAACCAGAACATGAAATGGACTCTAGTCCTCAAAAGCTTATGCTTTAATTAATCAGTCTATAAGGTGCCACTTGCCTCTTTCAATTCCGTTACATGACAGTGACACATGTATTCTATGTGCCAACAGATCAGCTACGCCTCGGAGAATCTTTTCATGAGCGACACAGTAAAGTTTCCGTTTTTCTACCGGACTGTCCCCAGTGAGCTGCACCTCTCCACTGGGATAGTCAAGTTATTGAAACATTTCAGTTGGACCTGGGTTGGTATCATCGCACCCGATGAAGACAGCAACATGAGAGCTGTCCAGATCCTGAAAGACGGGATTGAGCAGAACGGTGGCTGCGTTGAATTCATAGAAACTTTCAGTTACAACAGTGCCCTATCAAATAAGAAAATATCTCAAATAAATGAGCGTCTTCATTCAGCATCATCTAATGTGATTATTTTATATGGCAACAGAGAATATTTAGTAGACCTAACTTTGAAGATAAATTTTCATCTAATATCTGGCAGGATGTTCATCAGAACAGGTGAACAGAGTCTGAGTGTCTATTATGAACCTAACAAAGACATGAAGAGCAGCAACACATTAACATTTGTAACGCACGATAAGACCATTCCAAGCTTTCTAAAATTTATCCGTGAGACAAATCCAAACCTATTTCCAATCACAGGTTTCACTCGGTACTGGTGGACCTCTCTGTGCCAGAAAAAATGCCTCAAGAGTGAACTACAAATATGCAAGGACAATTTCAAACCCCATATATCTGAAACATTGATTTGCAGAGTCATCAATTTCGGGCTCAGCTATAGTGTTTACAATGCTGTGTATGCCTTGGCACATGCATTACATGATATGACTGTGTCCAACTCTGAAAGTGAATCCCTGAAAAGCAAAGATGCCCTGGGATTTCAGGATTATTTGCCATGGAAGGTAATGTCATATATTTGAACCAAGAAACTCAGACAATGCAAGCAATGAAGATGTCTTATAGTTATAGGCGTAGGGAGTAATTCTGTAAATAAGACATTATTGTTTATGTTACAGTAATGTGTGTAAATGATTAGAATAGCAAAATAAACACATGTATCTATGCACTTATGCAGCTTCTCCTTGGTTGCTCCTGTTTTCCCATCTGTATTCTCTTATTTTAGCTCCTCTGTACTTCTTTGTATCCTATTACTGGAACAATTTTCTCCTGTTGTATTATGTAATTTCCTTGTAACTTTGTTAGCCACATTGAGCCCGCATAAGCTGGGAAAATGTGGGATACAAGTGGACCAAATAAATAAACAAATAAATGCTAACAATCTGCATAAAAAGTACATATGTTACATAGCATGTATTTGGAACCAGGTGGTAACTGAACACAAAAGATTCCACGGAAAAACGAACAATGAATCCAGAAGTGGGAAATGAAGGAAGGCTGGACAAACCACCGGTTCAACCAATCCAGTTTATTTATTTATTACATTTATACCCCACATTTTCCCGCTAATTGCAGGCTCAATGTGGCTTACACAAATCTGTAGGAAGGCTACAGAACAGAAAAGTACAATTAAACAGTGTAAAAGTAAGATAGTAAACATCATTTAAACAACAATATGTAGAAGATAATAAAGATAATTAGTGTCCATGAATCTTGTTGAACTGGGAGTTAATCAGAATTATGTTGAACCTGGAGAATAAGCCTTCTTGAACAGGATGGACTTCAATAATTTTCTGAAATTTAAATAGTTCTGGGTAGATTTAACTGCAGGGCCTTGCCAACACGGTAAGTGAGGTAAGCATGGCAGGGGGGTTGCCTCCCTCTGGGGGGCGCCGCCGCACCATGCTCACCTCGCTCGCCCTCCCGCTCCCATTGTTCAACTGCCCGCCCTCTTCTCTCCCCCCCCCCCAACATCCCTTTTCTTTTTTTTCTTTTTAAATTTACCTCCGTGGCGGTCCAGCAGTGCAGCGTCAGTGAAGAAGGCGGCGCTCCCGACGTCTCTAGCCTTCCCTTCGCTGTGTTCCGCCTTCTTCTGACATCAGACAACAAAGGTAGAAAAAAATCATTTTATTTTCATTTTAGTGTTTGGAATATGTCCACTTTGAGAATTTACATCTGCTATCTTATTTTGCAATGTATAGCAATTTGTTTCTAAGAATATTGCTGACAATTCCTGTCAGTGTGGCAAGTGGTGAGCGATCATTTTCACAGGGGGGGGAGGGCCGCCGCCAACTGATAGTCTGCGGGGGGGGGGGGGGGGCGCCAACTGATAGTCTGCAGGGGGGTGCCAGAGACCCTAGGCATGGCCCTGTTTAACTGATTTGGGTAGAGCATTCCACATTTGTGTGCCTATGAATGTAAAGTTGGAGGCATAAGTGGATTTGTACATAAGGCCACCACAATCTTTTTAAAACCAATCTTTCTTAAAACCAATATTAAGACTCGACAAGACAACCGTGTTTCGGCATACAAGATGCCTGCTTCAGGAGTCTTTATTAACACTGCTCAGCCAATCCTGTGCTGTCAGTGCTGATTTACCTGCAGCCGTCAATGGGTATATGTCTTCCTGGTAGGACACTGACTGATGAGGTACAAATATTGAGACTATTTCAATAATGCTTTTAATACTGATTAACTTGTAGAATCTAAAGATTTCACAAACCCATCTTTGGCATGACACCTCAGCCTGGTCACAGCAGCTAAATGCTTTCAGTAAAGGCATGAGCTTGGCTTCAGTTTTTCCTTCCCTAGCCCTGTAACATGAATTTGACAGATAGGCAGAGTGTGGGCAGGACTCACATTTACCTGCATATTTCCTAGAGATAAGAGATACCATCCATGGCTGGTGTAATTGATTGCGGCTAAGGACCGAGGGTGGAGGTTGGAGAAATAAGCCTTTGATAACTTCTGCATTTGGATGGGATTGGGGGGTGTGAACAGATGAAGATGGGATAATGGCTCAGTTGTGGATTTAGTGCTTTGACGGCAGTCTTACTTAAGCATCTTAATTGTGTAAGGACAGCCCACCCTGTATAGGGATGGATATAATGGCACATTGTTTTATATGTAGACGTCACATGACATTGTATGATTAAGCTATGCTTCAGCCAAATTGTCGGGCAGACTGGATGGACTGTGTGGATGTTCATCTGTTGTCATTTACTATGTTACCATAAAGCTGTCAGCCAGGATAAGAACATGGACAAGAGAAATAAAGATCATGCAGTATCTCATCATACCTTATGCTATCAGTTTATCTCATTGGGCAGACTTGATGGACCATACAAGTCTTTATCTGATGGCATAGTCAAATAACTGTAACTGTAGATCAGATTTACTGGGCAGGCTTCCTGAACCCAACAGCAGATAAGAAATGACTTTATATGAAGACAAATGTTCACAACCCCTTGGTGGTGGGTGATGGGTGGTGGGTGGTGAGTGAGAGAGAGGATGACACCTAATGGTCAAATTAAAGGCCCATGATTGCAGAGTACTGGAAAGTACCATGATGCATAAGCTCCAACTGTTGACTGTCACTCAAATAAGCATACTAGGTATGTAGGGGGGTGGGGTATAAAACAGAGAGAGAAAAATCCTTAGTTAATGTGAAATGAAAGTCCAAGATCCAGCATTGGCTCTCACTTTGTTGGAAGATTAAAGAAGGAGGAGAAAAAATAGCTGGTCAAAAAATGTAGTTTTGCTGTTCTGATCTCTGTTTTCTTTTTCAGCTCCACCACTATCTTAAGAAGGTCCGTTTTCAGAATGAAGCGGGTGAAGAAATATTTTTTGATGAGAATGGCAACCTTCCCATAGGCTATGACATTAAAAACTTGGTTTTTTATCCCAATGGGACTGTGAAGTATAACATGATTGGACACTATAACTCTCATGCTCCCCCAGGACAAGATTTCATTCTTCACGAAAAGGAGATTGTTTGGGAAAGATCGTTCACCCAGGTTGAAATTATTTATTTATCCATTTAAAGACTTTAACATCTGCCAACTCAACAAAGATCAAGACGAGTAACAATCAGTTTATCCATTTACCCCTGGATTCAATATATGACGCCCAGCTTTGGGCACGCTTCTGAGATGTGTGCACAAATAAATTGGATAATGTGCTCCGAATCGTCAATAATTGGGTGCTATCAACCAAAGGTTGATGTTATTTGCCACCCATTAAAATTTGCACATACATCTAGATGTGCATTATTCTATAAGGCACAGCGCCTAACTTCTAACACCTATTGCATATGAGTCACAGGGGGCGTGGCCATGGGTATGTCAGGGGCATTCCAAAAGGATGCATGCAGAATTACAGAATTTTGCCAAACATTGCCTAACTTGAGTGCCGGCATTTACATCAAGTTTCAACAGTCGTAAGTCTGGCACCCAAACGTTAGGTACAGGATCCACCCTAAATGATTTTCTACATAAGACATGCACCGGTACTGGGATAGTGGATGCCACGGAATATTGGGGAACAATTCAGCTGGTGGTGGAAAAGTTGACCGCCACTGGTTGAATATTGACTAGTTAAGATTTTCACATTCCCTCATGGTGTTCCATTAATGATTCTTTTCTTCTTGGATTAGACCCCCCCACGGTCCAAATGCAGTGCAATCTGCCCTTCTGGATTCAGGAAATTAACGTCAAGAGAAAAACCGATCTGCTGTTATGACTGTATTCCATGCCCAGATGGTGAAATCTCCAATGAAAACGGTCAGTGGCATTAGTTTTAAAAAAAAAAAGGTTGTGACTAACTGAAAATTCCTACTTGCCAGACAGTGGGATAGAAAGATAGAAACTTAATTTGATGACAGGTATCACCCTAAGACTCATCCAGTTTCTCAGTCTCCTTTCCTGTTGAAAAATGTTAGGCTCCACTTCATCTTCAATTCGCTCATTACTGCTTTGGGTTCATTCCAGGCTTACCCCAATCATTATATCTCAATGAGGGCATTTCATCCATCTACCACCCTTTCCCCATTGAAATAATTTTATGCTTCTCCAATTATCACAACTTTTTCTTCTAGACTATTGTTTCCATTGAGAAATGTCCACTTCTTTTCTGCAGTTCATGTCTTTGGGATACCTCTCTTCCCTCACTTTTCTTTTGTGGTATATATCAGAGGCATAGTTAGGGGGGGCATGGCTCACCCCCCCCAAACAGATTTTGGATGAAATGGCACCTATGCAGATTGGTCCTTAAGCCTCACATCATTGCCTATTTTACAAAAGGTCTGGTCACTGGACCTCAAAACCTGGTTCTCTCTACATCCATTTCAGGTTGAATTCTCCAGAGCTGATGTAAAACTTGAAATTTTGACCCCAAGAAAAATAAAAAGCACAGAACATTATTTTCCTTAGCTGTTACTAAGCAGTTTCTTGGTCCTGAAGGACAATGAAAACCACACTTTTTCTCTCCTCATATTCACCAAGTAATAAATATTCTAAACTGTAGGGACTGAACATCAAGCCATGCAAGAGATGTAATTTCACTCTCTCTCCATTTTCTAATGAAATAATATTCTTCCTTTACAGACATGGATAACTGTATAAAGTGCCCAGATGACAAGTGGTCCAATGAGAAGAGAGATACCTGCATCCCAAAAGTTATGGACTTCTTGTCCTTTGAAGAATCTTTGGGGATAGCTTTGACTTCAATAGCTGTTTCCTTCTTCTTCCTCACTGCTCTCATTTTGGGAATCTTCATTCATTACCGAGACACTCCCATAGTGAGAGCCAACAACCGGGGCCTCAGTTATCTTCTTCTCATCTCACTCATGCTCTGCTTCTTCTGCTCCCTGGTATTCATTGGCCGTCCTGAAGATGTGACTTGTGTTCTACGACAGTCTGTCTTTGGGATCACTTTCTCCATCGCTCTCTCCTCTATACTGGCAAAAACAGTCACTGTGGTCATAGCCTTCCAAGCCACCAAGCCTGGAAGCAAGCTCCAGAAATGGATGGGTTCCAGGGTCTCAATTTCTGTAGTCGTTTTCTGTTCCATTATTCAAACTGTTCTGTGTCTGGCCTGGTTGTTCACTGCTCCCCCGTTCCCATATCTTAATATGAAATCAGAACCTGGAATAATAATAATTGAATGTAATGAAGGGTCAAAAGTTGCATTTTACTGTGTTCTGGGTTACCTAGGATTTCTGGCTGGTATCAGCTTCATCATAGCTTTCCTAGCGAGGAATCTACCTGACAGTTTCAATGAGGCCAAGTACATCACCTTCAGCATGCTGGTGTTCTGCAGCGTCTGGATCTCCTTCATCCCAACGTACCTGAGCACCAAGGGCAAGAACATGGTGGCAGTGAAGATATTTGCTATTCTGGCCTCTAGTGGTGGACTCCTGGGCTGTATGTTTATCCCTAAGTGCTACATTATTCTGCTCAAACCAGAAAGTAACAGCAGAAAGTACCTAACAAAACTGTAATAAATTAAGACAAAATCTAATAGCCATAAATATAAATAATTTAATGCTCATAATAAACAAAATAATGCTTTTTCTTTCCTCTTACATTTGGGGCAAATTGTTTGGACAGGGAGGCTAGAAATATATAAAAATGATTAATAAATAACATTTGGTTAAAATATTATTGTTTACGTACTTTTGAAGGTGTGGTTTCCAAGATTGTACACAGTACTTGAAATACTATACCATCAATGTTCAGTCCTACACCCAGAACACCTATATCTGTTTCCACATTTATCTGGGTATATTATGACCAAATATCAATATGTCTGGTCAACGCTACACAATTTCCCTCAATTTTTGCGCACAATTTAATTGAGTATTGAGCCAATTAGCACAGATTACTGGACACTAATAAGCAATTAGCAGCAGTAAAAGGCAATAATTAGAATTTACGTGTGCATCTTGCGACGCGCTATTCTATAAAGATGCATGGATCTGAAAAGCGGGGGCATTTGATGGTCCATGGGCATTCCAAGAATTTGTGCACAGAATCACAGAATATAACAGATCCGCTACAGAGTTAGGCGCAGGGATTTACACCGGGCTTCAGTTGGTATAAATCCTCGTGCCTGAAAGTTAGTCGTGGATCCCAATGCTAGGCGCTATTCTATAAATGGTGCTTAACTCAGATGTCACCGATGGCTTGTCGGACAGACGTTGTTTGCAGCTCAGTGTTCTTACTGAGGATTTCACAGAGTTTCAACAGCAAGGATCTTGAATTTACTCTTATGTTAAGCTTTTCGCCATAACACAAGAGATCTGCCCAACCCTTGAGGCAGGCCTTTGTGCCAAAACACGGCCGTGTTGGGTCGTTTTTATGCTGTTTACATTAAAGACTTCTTGAAATCCTCCTTGGACTCACCTCACTTTTTCTTGTTTGCCACTCACGTTCATGTGAGGGTTTTTCCTCCTCCCCTTTTTTTGCTTAACTCAAAGCATCATTTATAGAATAGCACCTAGGGCCAGATTCTATATAAGGTGGCTAAAAAATCCAGTCAGTAAACATTTCCGCCTAAGCATATTCTATAAGCAGTGCCTAGATTTAGGCGCAGTATATAGAATTCATTTAGTTGATATCCCAGTGCCTAAAGCTACACACATCCATTTACACCAACGAAAACGTGGCGTAAATCCCTGCACATAGATTTATGAATATTGGGTCATGTTCTATAACTGTGTGCGTAAATTTTAGAATGCCCATGAAACGCCCATTTCCTTGCCCATAGTCATGCAACTTTTGAACTATAGGGCCCTTTTACTAAGCTGCGTAGGTGCCTATGTGCACCCAATGGATGTCAATTTAGAGTTACCGTATGGCCCTTGCGGTAATTTCATTTTTGAGGTGCATCCACCACGCACGCCGTAAACTAATTTTTATTTTCTGGCGCGCGGCAGAAACTGGGCGGTAATCGTCATTCTATGCACATAGACGATTACCACACTGTTATCACGTGAGACCTTACCGCTAAGTCAATGACTGGCGGTAAGGTCTCAGACCAAAAATGGATGCGCCCCAATTTTGATTTTGCCGCACGTTCATTTTCAGCAGAAATTTTTAAAAGGCCTTTTTTACAGGCACGCTGAAAAATGGATCTGCGCGCACCCAAAACACGAGCCTACAAGCCTACATTAGTGCAGCCCATTTTTCTGTGCAACTTAGTAAAAGGACCTCTTAAGCATTCATTACAGAATACGCTTAGCAAGTTGTATGTGTAAATTATAATTATTGCCAATCAGTGCTCATTGTTGCTTGTTAAGTGCTGTTAAAAACGCTGATTAGCTTGTTAAGCCAATTAAGTTACGCATGTAGTTATAGAATACACCAGGATTTCTATGCAGATTTCTATGTGCGCTATATAGAATCCGGCAGTTAGCAATTATTTTTTCAGTACTGATTTTTTTGCAACCTATATATAGAATTTGTGCCTTTGTGAGTAGGGGGAATTGAAATCCAGAAATTGGTTTGGATTGTTTCCAAAGTTATCCTGATGAGGTGCTTTGAATATCAACCACAGGGTTAAAAAAAAGTTCCAAAGATTGTGAGTAAATGCCTGCAGAAATGACTTGTGAGAATTACTTTGAAGGTTTCTAAAAATGCAAAGTACTTTAAATTGAAGACACCTCCAACTCCGATCCAACCATGTTAGATTCCAAGGGAAACAAATCTACAAAGTTATTTATGTGTTTACTCTACAGAAGGCAGCTGAATAATCACATACAAACATTTTCTACTCCCCTTGCTTTGTTTGCCATTAAGCTCAAGTTTCTTGGGCAATGGAAGACTATCACAACTCAACGCCCATGCATGTTCCATACATCTTCTCTAGGATTTGCAACTGGTTTCTGGCACTTGTCTCTCATTTTCAACAAATAATTGAATCCACTCTGGGTTTCCTGACATTGTGTGGAACACTGTGCCGTGTTGTCCTTTCTGCTGCACAAATTCCAGGCCTTGGGTATGACCAGTCACCAGTCCTTGGGCTTAGCCTTTGACAAGACAATGCCATGCCCCATTTTTCAGAGATGTTGCAGAACACATAAAAACTTCCCACTCTGATGATGAACAGCTGCTAATCTTCTCCCTAATTTCCCCCCTTTCACAACAAGCAAGATGGTCATTCAAAAGCCTCCAGTTTAAAAAAAAGTCCCGAAAAGAAGGCTTGTGTATCAATCTATAAAGCAAAAAGTAGAGACATTTCACTATAATTCAGCACCAAGGTCTGGACAGCTCCAGTGATAGATGAACCATTGGATGTATGCTTCATCAACATGAATAGCATTTTCAAATTTTTAAGAATCACTTAAAACCAAACGAGAGAAAGGAACAGAATCCTTGAAACAAAGGGGTAGTGATTGTAGCTTTATTGAGCAAAATATATCTTAAACATACACCTGATATTCATCCACAGGCAGCATTAAGACCAAATATCCAATACCAGGCATGTGTGCGCCTAAGTGCCGGTGATACAAGTGTAACCTATTCTATCCAGGCTGTAACCAGACTTTGCCCATGTGAATTGCCCATGTGTAAAACATGCACTATGTAAGATACACGTGTGTTTACAGAATAGCTGTTGGGGGGGGAGATGGAAAGAATGGCTGGTCGTGAACAGGCTGGAGGGAGAGAAGATGCTGGCTGGTTTGTTGGGGGAAATGTCTGAACTTGCAGGTAGGGAGAAAGGGGGCTGGAGAGAGGACATGCAGGATTGGGAGGCAAGAGAGAAAGAGGATGGGCAGAGGGGTTGGTATATGTGGGGTGCAGGATCACAGTATGGTAAAAATACCTACCGCCTTACACCATCTGATGTTCTCTTGTTCCCTAATCCTAGAATCTCTCCCCCTCTACCCCAGACCTCTGTTCCTCTCTATCTACTATCCATCATCCCTCCTCTCTCCCCAACCTCGTCATCTGAGCTCCTCCTGTGCTCTTCTATTCCTTTCTCCCACACTCATCTCTTTTCTCCCTCCACCTATGACCTCTTACCCTCACTCTCTCCCCTTCCCTTGACCCACTTCTCCTCCTCTTTCCCCCATCCTGAATATCTTTCCCATATTGATACTTAATTCCCTTTTCTCCCCCCCCCTCAAAAAAAATAACCCATGACGTAAATTAGACAGATACACAAGCAAGATCGGAAAAACTACTTTATTTTTACAATGTAGTATAAAATTAGCATTTATTATACAAAAAGATATAAATTTTGAGTTGTTTAAATTCATGTCTTTTTTTCAAAAATTGCTTACCAGCACCCACAAGTGCGAATAAACTGAAAGTTTGGACACCCCTGCAATAAATCACTGTCCTGTTCTGCAGCTATCAATTTCCCTACCCTTAACCATACTTGTGTCAGTTTTTGATCTATGTATGGCTGCTGAAGTAATTCTTAGTGAATCTACAAATACAGTGGGAAATGCCATTTTTTTTTTTTTACTGGCTTAGCGCTTCCAACAATTTTTTCTCTTGCTTCACAAATTCCTTTTTTCATCGGAATGTTTCTGAAAGTTTAAGGATGGTGCCTGATTCTACTTTTCTACTTCTGCACTTTTCGAGTATTGGTGCTGATAAGTATGCCTGGAGGCTTTTGCTAGTATCTCTGTATATGTAATCTGTAAAATCCCTTTTCTATGGCTCCAGGCATGCACAGTCTCAGTCTACAGTAATTCTTATAGATTAGCTGGAGGGCAGCGAGGAGTTTTCTTATTCCTACATCCAATGGTTTGAGATTTTTATTACTCTATGGTTTCAAAGCTGTATATAAGTGCATGGCAGGTTGCTTGGCAAATTCAATGTGAAATCACTGAATTTGCCAAGTCATTTTGGGGCATCTTGGAAGGCATACCTGGAAGAAACTTTTACCACACTCAACACCTATATATTAATTCTCTCAGAGCCAGTGTTTCCAAATGGATTTGTTTTGGGCAAGACAGAAGTGATCCTTACTTCTCAGCTAGGATACATTTGATATAATCTCTGTTTCTTAAATTTACTGTTAGTGCTTGCCGTAACGCTTCCATTGTGACAAAGACAGCCTGCATCTGCAGATCAGAGGAAACGTGTGACTGGAAATTATTTTTCATCACGGAAGTGGTGTCCAAGACAATTGAGAATATTTCTGTGTCTTTCTACTGTATTGTTTTGGTCCTCGAGAATCTTCCCTCTCTCCATGTGTTACACAGAATATTCATATGGAAAAAATAAAAACACTTCTTTTATCAATGCAGTCCTTGGAATTTTTCTGGTTTTGTTGTATTGATTCAACTGAGCCCAGTGATTACAGTCTCTTCTCCACAGCTTCTCTTGGGGTTTCTCTAGTACAGCATTGTTAACAGTGTTTACACAGTTTCCAGTGGATGACCCCCCTGCTATTTATTGTTCCTCTCTGTAGACAGACCTTCTGACATCAGCACATCACTGCCACAAACGAGATGAGTAATCGTTTTCACTTCCGAGCTACAGAATCTCCATTTGTCTGCATTTCTCACTTATGTGACTGCACAGATGTCTTTTGAGCTGGGACCCAGAGGTAAAAAGCTTATCACATTCAGTACATTGAAAAGGTGGTTTTTCTCCTCTGTGACGCTTCGTGTGCGCTGTCAGGGTGGATTTCCTGCCAAATCTTCTGTTACATTCGGTACACTGAAATGGTCTCTCCCCCGTGTGACTCTGTAGGTGCCTTACGAGCTCGCATCGCCAGGCAAAGCATTTGTCACATTCGTGACATTTAAACGGTTTCCACCCAGTGTGGAATATTTCATGGATTTTCAGCTGCGACCTGCACTTAAAACTCTTTTCACATTCATTACACTTATAAGGTTTCTCTCCTCGATGAAGCTTCAGGTGTACCAATAGGTTTGATTTCCTAGTAAATCTCTTCTCGCATTCGGTACATTTAAACGGCTTTTCCCCGGTGTGGGTTGTCTTGTGCATTTTCAGCTGCGATCGCTGGGCAAAACACTTCCCACATTCACTGCATTGATATGGTCTCTCTTTTTTGTACAGGGTCTGAGGTTGGACTAGATTTGGGCCACAATTGACATACGTCTCACTCCCCGTACACTTGCCTGTTCTCTCTCCTTCTTGGGATGCGTTTTCCGCCCTGGGTGCTGTTAAAATGCTAATGCCTTCACAGTCAGTAGAAGGTGCCAGGCTGTGCATGGAGGGGTCTTCGTTTTTCCATTCTTCCCTCTGCTGCCCATCACACGCTGTCTGCATCTCACTGCTGGTCCTGGACCCGTCTTCTGCAGATACAAATGAAAGTTTGCTCATTCTTTTTACAGCTACAAAGGACAGATACCAGGAATCTTTAATTCCACAGGATTTATTAAAGGTCTTTGCCTGGCTCAGCCTCCATGCAACATGCATTTAATTTGATTTATTTACTTACTTTATATATCATTTAGTACAACAAGGTTTTAAAGTGGTTTAAAATAAACCAGCTGAGATGTAAACTATATACAATACACATAATACAAAATTTAAAAAATTATAAAACAAAAAAAAATTATAGCTTAATAAAAAACAAGCTAAAGACTTCAAACATTACAAACCCAGGAAAAAAATAATTAATTGAATTGAACAAATTAAGTAACAAGGAAACAAAACTTCTTTCAAAGAGACAGGTCTTTAGGGCCTTCCAAAACCCTGAGTAAATAGGAATAGCAAATTTAGCCAATAAGGAATTCTTTAATGAAGACAGCTGTTTCTGGTAGCTGTCAATTTAACTAAGCTCAGAGAAGGAAGTTGAAGCAAACAATGCTGAGAAGAATGCAGTGGATGGCATTTTCTTTTAGGTCAGGGCAGGAGGGCAACAGCACTCAATGACTGAAGGGAAATAGATAATATCTGCAGGGTCTGGACATCCCATCCTCAGCCTCAGACTCCACAGCCTTCGCAATCATGTTTCATCTGGGTTTCTGACCTTCAACGTCAACGTCAACCAGCTTACAGAAACTACTTTTATGAAGATTCAAAACTACTTGCACGCACAGGTTACAAAATGCTAATATTTATGAGCTACATTGACAGCAGCCATTGAACTAACAGGAATTGTCGATATAGAATCCGCACTTACAGCACATCATCCCAGCGCCTAATTTAGGTGATCTTTACAGAATTACCCCATAGCTCTTACCTGTACCCTTACAAATTGGCACAAGCGTAACACTACTTATCCCTGCATTTAAGCACACGAAGAGGCGCGTAACCGCTGGCGTCTAGTTCTGAACTTTCCCTTACCACGGACCCTGGTGGAAGTGGGTTATTTTCCTGTAAAGGATTCTGCTTTTGACTTACCGACAATAACCTTAATAATGTCCCCTTCTCCCTCCGCTGGATTGCTGATGCACGGCTCGTCTGTTTTCTGAGGCGGTGCCCAGGGGTCCAGGTTGTAACCTGAGCTACCTGTTAGAAGAAAATGCTTTCAGATGTGTTCCTGTTTCAGGGACGGACTTACAGGACATTAAAAGACAATCGACTCTCACTCTTATGTAGAAGGGACATGTGTTTGTAATTCTGTGAGCTATGATAACTTTCTGTGAGCTATGATAACTGAACAGTATCAACGGAAGGAATTACAGCCCTAATACAAAAATGCATCATAACTATGAGGGATTATAGCTTATTCTGATCGATAAGTGGGAGATCTCTCATAAGGGAAGTGGTCAAGAGATTGGAGTGATGGGGTTCAAATTCTGATTCACTGACACTCCTTGGGGCTCATTTTTGAAAGAGAAAAACATTTCAAAAACGGCATAAAGCAGAATATGGACGTTGTTCTTTCCAATATGTCCAAATTGACATTTTCGAAACCCATTTTCCAGAAGTTTTTCTGTGCTATTCGTCAGCAGTACGTCCAAATCTCAAGGGCATGTGTAAGGGCGGGATCTGGGCGTTCCTATTACTTGGACGTTTTTCTGCCGTAATGGAACAAAACAAAAACATCCAGGACTATAAGTTGTTTGTTTTGGTCTAGACGTGTTTTAATAACGACTGAAACACAAAAAATGCCCTCTATGACCAGATGACCACTGGAGGAATAAAGAAATGACCCTACACCCCAAACCTGTGAATGAAACAGTATATACCAACCTCTATGACAGCTTCAAATGTTATGGCCAGTCCATTAGATCAGCAAGCAGGTCCCTGGAGTAGCCTAGTGGTCAGTGCAGTGCACTATGGAGATGGGGACCAAGGCCTATATCCCACTGTAACTGTTACACTTGTGGTGGAAATTGTTAGCCATCCAAAACCCACCAAAAACCTACTGTACCCAACTGTGCACCACTACAACAGCCCTTATGGTTGCAGGTGTCACATATATTTGGGTACAGTAGGTTTTTGGTGGGTTTTGGAGGGTTCCCCATACAATATAAGAATAATGGTGAGATAAGTACATAAGTAATGCCATACTGGGAAAAGACCAAAGGCCCATCAAGCCCAGCATCCTGTCCCCGACAGCAGCCAATCCAGGTCAAGGGTACCTGGCAGCTTCCCAAATGTACAAACATTCTATACATGTTATTCCTGGAATTGTGAATTTTTCCCAAGTCCATTTAGTAGCGGTCTATGGACTTGTCCTTTAGGAAACCGTCCAAACCCTTTTAAAACTCTGCCAAGCTAACCGCCTTCACCACGTTCTACGGCAACGAATTCCAGAGTTTAATTACACGTTGGGTTAAGAAAACGTTTCTCCTATTTGTTTTAAATGTACTACACTGTAGTTTCATCGCATGCCCCCTAGTCCTACTATTTTTGGAAAGCGTGAACAGACGCTTCACATCCACCTGTTCCACTCCACTCATTATTTTATATACCTCTATCATGTATACCTGGGACCTTTTATGTGAATTCCACTGAAGTGCCCCCGAGGGTGTCCTACTGCTCTGCTGGGATGTCTATCTGGCCAGTCTACTAATAATGCTTCCCCCACCCCCATACATCCCAATGGCTTGATTTTGTGCATTTTTCACTTGGACTTTTTTTTATTTCTACGAAAATGGACCAAAAAGATAAACACAGAGAGCACAAAAACATTTAGCAAATGGCCATTCCCCCCCTCCCCCCCCCAAAAAATAGACATTTTGCTGTTTTGAAAATCGCTATATTTGCTATTCGGATTCTGGACATTTTGAGCAAAGGTCGGACTTAGACGTCATATAGAAAATGCCCCTCCTGGTGACCTTAAGCAAGTCACATTAATTCCTGTGGCCTCATGTACCCACCCAAAGGGCAATTCTAGAAGCTGGAGCCCAACGTTGGTTATAGAATACTAACACTTATGCGTGTGATTTGCGCCAATAACTGGCATTCACGTGTGTTAGAAAGTATTCTCTAAATCATGCACCAAAATCACTTAGGGTTGGATTCATAAAATGCTGCTCAAAGTTTGGCGCCAAAAAAAAAAATCAGCGCTGAACAGTGTCCTATAATGAGCGTTCCGAGATAGGCAGCCTTTATAGAACAGCACATGGCGCTGTGATCTGCGTGAGGAGTTATGCCAACTGAAACTACTACTACTATAAATCATTTCTATAGCACTACCAGTCATACGCAGCGCTTTACAAATGAAACCAGGTGAAAATCCCGGCGTGCTAGTTGGACGGGAACCTGCGCTGTTCTATAACACTGCGTGCATTTTAAGAGAATGCCCCTGGCCCGCCTAGGCCCCTCTCGTGGCCACGCCTCCTTTGCAGAATCTCTTGGAAATACTCGAGCGTGTTTTTGCATGGATCTGCCGTTTCTGCCCCAATTTAGCAGCTTACAAGCGTTAGAATGTTTTTCTTCACATGGAACTAGCACCTAACGATATAGAACTTCCCTGTTAGTGTGTAACTCCAAGAGAGGCGTACATGTGGGTGGAGTACGGGCGTATCGTCAAGTGATGTGCAAAACTGATAAAATGCTATCAGTTGTGCGAATTGCATGGCGCACCAAGGAACGCCAACTTACGCCAGCCATTGACCTTGCCCTAAGTCAGCACACCTAAGTTTCAGCGTACCAACATCCCTTTACATCAACGTGACTTTAGGCGCGTCCTGAAGACATTATAAACTGACACTAAGTGCATCCCATTGTTGTGCCTGTAAGATCTTAGGAGCTGGTAAATCCCTGTCACCTTTTACAGCCCCACGCACAGCTACTTACACTGAAAAAAAAGATATGTATTTTTATTATAAACACATTCGGGATATGTCTAACACTGTCTATAATCCAAAGTGAATTGTATGCTTCCTACAGTTACTCACACACGCCAGCCACGGGTAGAGGTCGATTTCCCTCGGATCCCCAGGGCTCAGTCCAGAACCCCTCCTGCTTAATTCGGATCAAAATGTCAGGTTTGACACTGGAACAGCCTGTTACAACAAAAGACAATTAAATTAAATTTAGAAACATTGTGTTACATTCAGACGAGAGAGGCGCTGCTGTGTTGTTCATCTTCAGAAATCCATCCTTGCAGTCTCTGATGCTGTCAAATCTTAAATACAACTAAGGGGGGGATTTGGGCTAGGCCAGATGATAATAGTTCTTACATAAGTAATTATCTCTATGACTCAGTCTAACACACATCGGTGGGACACACTCCCTCCATGGGTTAATTATAAAATCTGCAGGGCTTTGAGAAAGCAGTATACTACCGTACTGTAACACTACATGTCAAACTCAATGTACCTTAGAGAGGGGCAGAAAAGAACAACTGCAGCACAAAATGGCCGCTCTGTGTTCCAGAAAATGGTCGCCTCAGCTCTATTTCAAGATAGACACACTTAGGAAGTGCTAGATTTGGACCTTAGAGCAGAACCAGGCTAGCGTGTCACCCCGAAAGATTTTCACTTAATTGATTACAAAAAGTTTATAATTATCTTTCTGTGTTTATGCAGAATTAATTATTACCACTGTAATATAAGAACAAAAGAAATATTATACAAGGTCAAACCAAAGGTCCATCAAGCCCACTGTCCTGTTTCCAGTGGTAGGCAATCTGGGTCACAAGTGCCTGGCAGGATCCCCAAAAAAAGAATCGATTCCTTATTACTAAAGACTGCCCCCTCTCTGAATCCCCCGTCCTTCCCTGGTATTCCTCAGAGGCATCCCAGCAGCCACAGTAATTCATCCCCGCTGCCTCCACTGGGCCCCACAGGCTTCCCTCTGTCACGTCCTGCCCTCACTGACATCACTTCCTTTTTCCTCAGTGGTTGGATGCAACTTGCCTAAATTTCTGCTCCAATATGGCTTTGAGCTAATATTCTACACTGTTATAGAATTACTCTCCATTTCTTTCCCAGCATCATGTACCTGTAGCCGGGATTATCTTTCCCCTCTGTGCATCACTTTGCATTCTTTCAATTTCATCCATCACTTAGACGCCTCCAATCCTCAGTGTTGCAAGGGTCTCCTACAATACCTCACAATTTGCTTGTTATGTAACCATTTCGAACAATTTTGTGTCACCTGCAAATCTCCTCACTGGTTGTTCCCTTTTCAGGTTCATTTACAAATATATTAAAAGCACCAATCCCCAGTTACTGATCCATGTTAAGCCACTGCCTCCTATCCCATGATTTCTTCATTTTCTTGAATCTCTCAAGAGGAACTTTAGCAAACTTCCTCTGAACAGCTAGATATGCTGTGATGGTTATTTAACTCTCTCTCAAAAACTCACCACCAGGGATTCAAGCAAATTGAAACGGGTACAGTGAGGGAGGTTCCTTCCCCAGAGTCCTTAGAAATTTAACCAGGAAGTAAAGAATGTCCAGGAAGAATTTTTTACTTGCCTGTTACGGGAGGATGAACCGACTCTGTCGTCCATGACTGGGGATGGCCTGTGACCTGTGGTCCCTCCTCCCGTTTAATGGTCGGGGAGAGCATGGATGTTACAAGCGGGTGGCCTGTTAGGGAAAAACACACATACCTGAGAGGGTTTACCAAGTACCTACAGCTGATCACCTATGTGGCAAATGAATTCTAAGCTGCCAAACCTTTGATGTCAATATCCCACCTCATGAGATCTCAACACTTAAAACCCTCTCCCATCCTTCACTTACCAAGCGGGGGCTCTGCCTCCTCCCAGTCATGGTACTGGCTGAAATATTTCTCTTCGGGCTGCTTAATTCTGAATATAACGTCCGGATTAATAATTGAATAACCTGCCGATACAAGGAACGTTATCATTATACCGTTTGCTTACAGGAACCTCAGTGAGGTGGGGGGGAGGGAGGGGGGACAGCATAACAGAGCTCAGAAGAAGTCCACTGGTGACCAGCTAAGGGGGCACTTAGTAAGGTGGGTGAAGTAAAAGTTGGGTTTTTACTACACCTTGATTTGCCACGAGACTAACACTAGTGTTCACTGGTGCAATTTTTAATCCGATGCTAGCAACTTGGGAGCACTGCTGCCCCAAATCAAATAGACCCCAGGAAGTTGGCAGGTAGGTTGGAGGGGGTTACTAGAGGGTGGTAAGTTGTTTTGGGTAATTGGGGGGAGTCTTTAGGACAGGGGGTTGTCATTTGGGTTGGTCAGGGTGAAAGGGGTTGTCAATCAAGGGAGGAAGAGGGAAGGGAAAAGGCATGTGATTTGATATTCTGCCTTTCTGTTTTTACAATAAAAGTGGTTTTACCTATTATATACAAGTACTTATTTTGTACCTGAGGCAATAGAGGGTTAAGTGACTTGTCCAGAGTCACAAGGAGCTATGGTGGGAATTGAACCTGGATCCCCTGGTTTTCAGTGCACTGTGCTATTAGGCTCCTCCTCCACTCCAGCTCCCAGCTGAAAGCACTGCCCCCTTTCAGAACTGGCTGGGGAGAAATTTTATGGCCCAATAATCCCAAAATGGAAAAATACCAGCTTCTTTCTGGCGGTAATTCCTCAGGAATAATGCAGTTTGCAGCGTTTACCACAAGTTGCATTATTTAGTTTAGATAACAACTTAATTACCTGAATCCAGCAATTCAAAGAAACCCAAAACTTGTTATGAACTTAATGTTTTTTATATAACCTCCTTCTCTATGTTTCCCTAATGTGTCTGTACTTATCTATTTCACTTAAAATAACATCACTCTATATTTGTTTCTTCACAGGAGGAGGCTTTCGCCCCACGGCGCTATGTAAGCCACATTGAGCCTGCAAATAGGTGGGAAAATGTGGGATACAAATGTAACAAATAAATAATAAGGAGCTGCTTTGCATGCATCTGCATCTCATTACTATGTAACCCGTGGTAACTCATATTAATGTGCGTTGCGGTAATAGAACGTGTGTTAATGCCCTTCAACATACGTTAAGAGCAAATACTGTGTGTTAGGGCTGTAACACACCTTAATAACTACCCCTCCACCCCCAGAACATTCTGCCTGTCCATACGCCTGCATTCCATTTAGCTGACGAAAGAGGAACAGGAGATCCAGGGAGAGAGTTTTCAGCGTATCCCCAGAAACTAAAGGCTTGCAGGTGAAATGACAGACAGTACATGGCCCTGTCTCACAGTAAGTCCATAAGAAACTGGTGACGGAGCCGGGACTCACCGTGAGGATGTGAGCCAGGCTAAGCCTGAATGACTTGTCTGCCGCACTGTGGCTTCACTCGCATAAACCCTCTGCTCAGGTCACTTCCTTATACATTTCAAACTCCTTTTACTGACTTACAATTGTGCATTCATTCTGTTCGGTACTGTGGCAAAACAGGGCACTTTCATGCCTGTGCCCTGTAATGTTGTTTTATATTTTTCCCTTTCAATGCATTTCCCTTGTTTGGCCAGCAGGTGGTGTCTGTCTTCTGCTTTATAGCTTTAACAAGCTGAAAAGAAGACAGACTTCTTTATTTCCACAGGAAAAGAGGAAACCCCTGGGGGAGAGTAGCCTGCAGTGCCATTGGCCAGAAACCCCTCAGTGCATGATCCAGCCAAAATGTTCTGGAATTCCCCAGGCAGCTGCCTCGGCTGGGAAAGACCTCTGCAGTGCACTGAGACCCTGTTCCAATCCTATGAGCAGTTATTTTCCTCAATTCCCCAGGTACTACTTAGGCAGTAAGAAAGTACTTAGTTAGTTTTAATGCTGATTCCTGTTATTTTTACCTGTTACTGTTTACACCTTTTTTGTGATAATAACCTAATAGTTTGTTAGCTCTGTTGTCCTGGTCTGACTAAGAATCCTGGTGGTTTGTGTTCTTAGTCTGTGGGAGTCTTGTCTGTCCTAACCCTTATCCCTCACTTGTCCTGTCTGTCTGTCTGTCTGTCCTAATTAGATTGTAAGCTCTATCGAGCAGGGACTGTCTCTCCATGATCTAATGTAAAGTGCTGCGTACATCCGGTAGTGCTATAGAAATGATAAGTAGTAGTAGTAGTAGTTTCTAGGAACTGCGGGACCCCTGGGAATGTGGTCCCAGTGTCCTTAGAAACCACCGGGGAAAAAAAACTGCAGGTGGATGTGGGAGACTGGCCCAGAGGCAAGCAGGACCCAGCAGGCAGGTGGGGGATATGCCAGCATAGAAGCATGTGCACAGGTGTGAACAGGCCTGGGCAGTGCTGGGACAGACCCTCTAGATGGCCGCAGCAGGGTTAACCCCAGGTGTGTGCTAAGGGTAGTGCTAAAACATTATGTGATAGGTACCTGTGTTGTTCCTAGAATAAATAACTCCTTAATCCTTCACTTGTCCCATTTGCTTGTCCTGAATAGACCATCTCTGTGTACAGTGCTGCATACGCATAGTAGTGCTATAGAAATGATAATTACTGGTAGTAAATGCCCAATGCATTATTTCCTCTGTGTGTTTAGTTCTGCACCTTTACTAGAACAGGCCTGCAACACACAGATCCACAGAACAGCTGCACCTGGTAACAACCCCCATCAGCCACCTCCTACATTCCTCTCAGAGGGAGGCTTTAGGATGGATTTTCATGCTTAAGAAAGCAGGTGGAGGACAGGTTGGAGTGTCACACCGGTATATCACCTATTGTTATTTCACTACGTAACCCCACCTGTTTCACCCAGAGCTGTGAATAGTACTTAACTCTGATCAACCACCCTTAATGTGGTTCTCTGTCTCAGTTCTGTATAAATTTGTGTCAATAAATTAAACTGGAGCCAAAGGGACAACCTGGGAGGCAGAGGCATAGCCAGCTCTCTGATTTTTGGGGGAGGCCCAAGGTGGACTGGGGGGGGGGGGCAATGTATTCCCTCCCCTCCCCCCAACGTTAAAAAAAATAGCTTTGCTGGTGGGGATGCGGAAGCCCTGCCAACCAAAGAAATTCCCTGCCAAGTCACTCCCCTCCTCCTCACACTGCTGCACTAACCCGGAAGTTGGTGGGGTGCTTCCAGTCACCGACGTGGGGACTCCCCAAGCACGCTCAGTTCTTCCAGGAACTGAGCGTGCACAAGGAGTTCTGGCATCAGCAAATGGAGGCGCACCGCTGACTTCCAGGTTACTGCAGCAGCATGAGGAGGAGGGGAGGGGTTGGAGAACTGTGGCCAGATGGCAGTTATGTCATTTCTTAATTCCATTTTGGGGTGGCTAAGTAACTTACAAAAAGTGACTAAGGGGTCCTTTTACTAAGCCACGTACATGTGCCCAACGCACGCCAAAATGGAGTTACTGCTTGACTACCGTGTGGGTCTTGCAGTAATTTCATTTTTGGCGCGCGTTCGCTACGCGCGTCTAAAATTATTTTTTCTTTGCGGACGCATGTCGAGTGGCATCTGATGCATGTAGGTCCTTACCGCCCAAATTCTTTACCGCTAGGTCTATGGCTGACGGTAAGGTCTCAGACCCAAAATGGACGCGTGGCAATTTTGATTTTGCCGCACGTCCATTTTCGGCCAAAAAAAAGGCCTTTTTTACAGGTGTGCTAAAAAAATGATTCTGCGCGCCCCCAAAACCTGCGCCTACATTACCGCAGGTAATTTTTCAGTGTGCCTTTATAAAAGGACCCCTGAGTGCATGAGTAGAAAACCAGGTCTGTGATCAGCCCTCTATCCACTCTCCCCCCTCCTCCAGCTGCACCAATAAGAGGGTGTGGGGAAGTCTATAACGGTGACCCAATGGATCTAAAGGCAGCCAGTAACACAAAAAATGTTTTTACCCCAGGAGATCAGGACGCTGTGAATCCCCTTGATGACCTGCCTGTACAGCTCCTTCTGCCATTCTCCCAGGACATCCCACTCCGCCTCCCAGAAATAAGCAGCGACATTGCTGAATGTGACAGGTGCCTGCAAAAAATAAAATAAACACACTCTTCAGGGCCATGCTAGCGGAGGGCAAACAAAGCAATCACCCTAGGACTCGGGACAACCATGGTGACACAAATTTCTCTCAGCAGCGAGATGATTGATAATAAGCGAGGCCTGTAGACCGGGACACATTTACAGGCCTCGCAGCACTTCTGCTACCAAGAAAACCCGTGTGAAGCCCGGCTGCCACAAGTTCTGTGCTCACAGGAGGGCACACAGGCCCCACACCAGTATCCTTTGAGAGAGCTATAACTGGAACCGCCGAGCCTGAGTGAAGTGACGGGGAGGGCACATTAAAATACAAGCGCCTTTTTTTGCAATGATTCAGGAAGTGATGTCGGGGGGGGGGGGGGGGGGAAGCTTCCGCAGTAATTTATCAGTTGTCGTTGAATATGTGCGCTTTCCTGTCACAATTCAGGAAGTGACTTCAGCGAAAGTATGTTTGAGTAGCTCTATATAAAATGTGTTGGGTGTTTTTTTTTAACTACGCGCCATTTCACTGGGAGAGCTATGCAATAAGCTGAATTGAATATACATGTTGTTTGACAATGATTTATGATATTATGCTGCCTCTGTTACAAAATAAAAGAGTGAGAAATTGAAGAATAGTATCTAAAGAGAACTCTTGAGGCAGGGACGTAGCAAGGCACCCAATTTTGGATGGGCCTGAGCCCAAGGTGGGTGGGCATGAGAACCCCGCCCCCCTCCCCACACAGCATCTCTCCCTACCTTACTGCTCAAGCAACCAGGTGTCTCTTAAATCTCCCCCCACCCCTCCATACCTTTTAAAGCCTTCAATTCTTTGCCGGCAGTGAGCAGTGACTCATATCCACTCTCCACTCCAAACGCCAGTCCTGAGCCTTCCCTGTGACCTGGTGCAACCTATACAGAAACAGGAAGTTGCTTGGGGCCGGTGCAAGTAGTGGGTATGAGTTGCTAATGCTTCCTGCCAGCAAAGAAATGAAGCCTTTAAAAGGTATGGGGGGTTAGGGGGTGGAGAATGCCTCCAAAGGAAGAGGGAGAGATGCCGGAAGTCATCAGCTGGCGAGGCTTGGGGAGCCCCACCAGCCACATCAGAGATGTACCACTACTGGGTGAATATATAAAACCAGGAGGCAGATCATATAAATGCTCCCAGGTCAATAAACATCTGCACCCAACACGGCCATGTTTCGCCAACAAATACTGGCTGCAACAGGGGCAGTACGAACCAGATGGTGTGAACTGCACACGTCACCTAGTCTGGTCCAGCACAAAGGTAAAATAACCAAGTTTCTTGAACCTGACTGACTGGGTATTTCCCAAGCACTTCTTGTGTCCTGTGGAGAAGTCCAGGGAAGGAGGAGAGACTGTACAAGTCCATGGGGTCTAAGGCACAGCGTCCATGATGGCTGTCTACGTCATATGATCAAGGGAGTGCTGCCTAACCTTAGCCAACTAGGCCTAACCTAAGGGAGAAGCAAAAAAGACCCAGGAGGTTTCGGCTGAAGGACTACACTGAAAAGAATCCATTTTTTATCACCAAGTCCAGTGTTAAGGGGTGGCAATCAGTGCCCTGGGCCCTCTTGCCGCAGGGGTCCCATTTGAAGGTGGCAAGGCCTAAAGTTAGGCTTTTGGGCCTGCTCTCCTGTTTCTGCCCTGGACCCCTGCAGGTGTAAAACCGGCCTGTTTATAGACTCCTGAAGGGATGGAGTGCCTTACAGTGCTGATACGATAAATCCCTGACCGAAGAGTTTGCAATCTGAGGCAACAGGAGATGCAGAAAGCAATTCTATAAGTTGGGCCTAAATTTAAGCACCAATAGTGTGCATATAATAAAGAAAACTGGCGCTTACATGTTTGATTGGCACCAGAAATTGAATGTTACTTGCGTAAGTGATAGACTGCATTCAGTAACTGGCGTGCCTACGTCGCTCAGTACGCAACTACAAGGGGGACATACATATGGTTGCGTCGAGGGGCATAATCGAACAGGATGCCCAAGTTTTCCTGAGGGCGTCCTCGCAGGACGTCCCTGCGAAGGGGCGGGGAAACCCCTATTACCAAAACAAGATGGGCGTCCATCTTTCATTTCGATAATACGGTCGGGGACGCCCAAATCTCAACATTTAGGTTGACCTTAGAGATGGTCGTCCTTAGAGATGGTCGTCCCCGGTTTTCGGCGATAATGGAAACCGAGGACGCCATCTCAGAAATGACCAAATCCAAACCATTTGTCGTGGGAGGAGCCAGCATTCGTAGTGCACCGGTCCCCCTCACATGCCAGGACACCAACCTGGCACCCTAGGGAGCACTGCAGTGGACTTCAGAAATTGCTCCCAGGTGCATAGCTCCCTTACCTTAGGTGCTGAGCCCCCCAAAACCCACTCCCCATAACTGTACAACACTACCATAGCCCTAAGGGGTGAAGGGGGGCACCTACATGTGGGTACAGTGGGTTTGTGGTGGGTTTTGAAGGGCTCGAATTTACCACCACAAGTGTAACAGGTGGGGGAGGGTGGGCCTGGGTCCGCCTGCCTGAAGTGCACTGCACCCACTGAAACTGCTCCAGGAACCTGCATACTGCTGTCAGGGAGCTGGGTATGCCATTTGAGGCTGGCAAAAAATATTTTTAAAGTTTTTCTTTTGAGGGTGGGAGGGGGTTAGTGACCACTGGGGGTGTAAGGGGAGATTATCCCTGATTCCCTCCAGTGGTCATTTGGTCAGTTCAGGCACCTTTTCGAGGCTTGGTCGCAAGAAAAAATGGACCAAGTAAAGTCGGCCAACTGTTCGTCAGGGACGCCCTTCTTTTTTCCATTATTGGCTGAGGACACCCATGTGTTAAGTACGCCCCAGTCCCGCCTTTGCTACGCTTCCGACACGCCCTCGGGAACTTTGGTCATCCCCGCGATGGAAAGCAGTTGGGGACATCCAAAATTGGCTTTCGATTATGTCGATTTGGGGACCCTGGGAGAAGGACGCCCATCTTCCAATTTGTGTCGAAAGATAGGCGTCCTTTTCTTTCGAAAATAAGCCTGCAACATTGTAAGTTGCTTGTGTTGACTGACACACTTAGACGCACCAATGTACACCAGCCACTGCCATAAGTGGGTGCCCCTGATTTTCGGAGTGCCAAAGCAGCTTCGCATTAGTAGACTATAACAGCTTAGGTTGGCTCAGAAGCCATTGGCACTAAGCACATCCCCTTGTGGCTCCAATGTATAATTAAAGTGACTCAGCCAGGGTCGCAAAGCGCATCAGCTGGATTTGAACCGTGGCTAACCCAGTTCTCAGCCCACGGCTGACACCATTAGGTCATGTCTTCTCCAAGAGGGTCTGTCTCCCAAGACCCAGCGCATGAGATACCAGGGATGCTTGGCAAACCACCCTGTTCAAGGAGAATTTCCAGATTTTTTGGCATATCTGAGGTTTTGCCTTAAAATTTCCCCATGTTCGTTAGGGAGAACGAGGTGGGGGGGGGGGATATTTGTGTCATTCTCCAGAGCATGAGACACCGATTGTACCTATGTAAAGTACAGATCTGGGAGGTTATAAGGAGTTTTGAGGACTCGGGAGGCAGAGGAACTGCTTCTTCAATCTTCTTACCAGTTCTACTCTGTAAAGATCTTTTAACTAAAGGTATCTCTGATGCCCATTTTGAGAGCTTGGTTTTTTATTCACTACATCTTAGGCCATTGCTTAGGCCAGCAGCTTAATAACAGATCCCAACAGCCGTGCAAACTATGAGTGCAATGATTGCTTGAAAACCCACAGGTAGCTCACATTGAATTTGTACGACTGTTATACACAGACATGCAACGAAGTCTGTATTTAAAAGCATGATGTCACCGGGGGGGGGGGGGGGGGGGTTAAATTAGGGACCAAAAAGTTAACTGACGGGGGAGAGGGGTGTAAAGGCACTTGCATCGGCCCTGCCTACCTTGAATCCAAACCGCTGCACCAGACCCTCCTAAGGTGTCACCTGCACCGCTGCTGTCACCCCCTGTTTTGCACGGACTCCACACAGACCCAGCTAAAGCCTGGGTTCATGACAAGGTTGTTTTCGCCCAACCTAGTTGCAACCCCAAATGCCGATTCTGTGATGCCATTTGTGATGTCCAGTTTGAGGAGTGCTGGTGTAGGCCTTGCAGTTCTGCCTCTCCCATATCCAGGGCTGGTGCTGTTAAGATTGCAGCAAATGAGGCAGCTGCCCTGGGCCCCATCATTACCTGGAGCTGAAGAAGATTATAGCCTCCTGATGGGCTGTACAGTTCCCTGCTAAAATATCTGCCCTGGGCTTTGGCATGTTATTCACCAATTAACCAGGATATTTAACTTTTTTGCACTTTTCCCCGTTTGCTTAAAATGTCAAGGGCCCTTGCTTTTAAAGAGACCCACCCGGCCTCCCCTCAGCCCCCCCCCCCCCTTTAGAAAGATGCAATAGCAGAAAGGAAGCTCTGTTCTATTTGCACCGTGCCAGAGAGAAGGATGGAAACGCTGCACAGGAAATGGTGTTGCTTTAAGCTCTGGTGATCTGCAAAAAAAGAGATTAGAAAAAAAAATTCTCACCGGCTCAGACATTTCCCTTCTGTTTGTGAAGCTGCAGAGAGGAATTCAGGCTGCAGAAGCCCCTTCTCCTGCTCCGATCCTGGGAAAGAGGAATTAGATAGGAGGGGGCTGCAGTGATGGCTGAGGGTCTCAGATAAAGTCTCTCCTCCCCACCCACCCTGCAGATTGGAAGCTGGAAGGGACAGATCCAGGGCTGAGAGCTTGCAGAGATCTGCAGTCCTGATGGGAGGCAAGAGTTTTCTGCTTAGCTCCTGCAGCTTTTCTGCTTTTTGCAGCCCCTGCAGACCCTAAAGGATGAGAAAGGAGAAGCAAAGCAACCTCTCTCTGGAGCATGTGCAAAGTCTCTCTGGGCTGAGGCCATGCTACTTCCCTTCCAGTGCATGCTGGGGGGAGCCTGCCTGCCTGCTTGCTTAAGGTGGAGCTATAATCAAGACAGAATGAAAGCTTCAGAGCTACCCAGTTTCAGGAAGGAGTGCAGAGGCCAGTCCTGGATTTTGGACATCTCTACCCACAGTGGGACCTGCAGCACTGATTTCCAATGAGTAGAATCAGGAACTGCAAATTCCACAGGCCAGGTCCTCAACCTTCCTGGGATCACACCTAGCCGCAGGATACCCACAATGAATATGCATGATATGATTTGCATAAAATAGAGGTAGTGCATGCAAATTTCTCTCATGCATATTCATTGTAGATGTCCTGAAAACTTGACTGGCTGGGTGTGCCCCAAATATGCAAATCTCTCATGCGTATTCATTGTGGATGTTCTGAACACCAGACTGGCTGGGTGTGTCCAGAATATGCAAATCTCTCTCATGCATATTCATTGTGGATGTCCTGAAAACCAGACTAGCTGGGTGTGTCCAGAGTATGCAAATCTCTCATGCATATTCATTTTGGATGTCCTGAAAACCTGACTGGCTAGGTGTGTCCAGAATATGCAAATCTCTTTCATGAATATTCATTGTGGATGTCTTGAAAGCCTGACTGGCTGAGTAGGTCCTGAGGACTGGGTTGAGAACCCCTGACCTCAACCTTTCTGTAGAAGTACCCATTTTTTAAGGCTATTTATAGAATCTCGAGCGCTGATTTTTTCCGGTACCCATTTTTAAGGCGATTTAGAGAATCTCTAGCGCTGATTTTTTCCGGTACCCATTTTTAAAGGCAATTTATAGAATCTCTAGAACTGATTTTTTCCGGTACCCATTTTTAAGGAGAATTATAGAATCTATAGCGCTGATTTTTTTCCGGTACCCATTTTTTAAGGCGATTTATAGAATCTCTAGCGCTGATTTATTCCGGTATCCATTTTTTAAGGAGAATTATAGAATCTCTAGCGCTGATTTTTTTTCCGGTACCCATTTTTTAAAGCTATTTATAGAATCTCTAGAACTGATTTTTTTTTCCGGTACCCATTTTTAAGGTGATTTATAGAATCTCTAGCGCTGATTTTTTTTTCCGGTACCCATTTTTAAGGCGATTTATAGAATCTCTAGCGCTGATTTTTTTCCGGTACCCATTTTAAGGCGATTTATAGAATCTCTAGAACTGATTTTTTTTTTCCGGTACCCATTTTTAAGGCATTTTAGGACATTTATAGAATCGCTAGAGCTGATTTTTTTTCCGGTACCCATTTTCTAAAGTGATTTCTAGAATCTCTGGTGCTGATTTTTTCAGGTACCCATTTTTTAAGGCAATTTATAGAATTTCTAGCACTGATTTTTTTTCCGGTATCCATTTTTAAAGGTGATTTATAAAACCTCTTGCACTGATTTTTTCCAGTACCCATATTTTAGGGCGATTTGTGGAATCTCTGTCCTCATATTGGGCGTTAAGCTATTATTTTGTAACTGCAGAGCTGGGTGCCAAATCTGTTACCCAACGCTAGTGGAAGTCTCTGCAGTGGTGTGCCAAGCTTTAGACACAACCGGGGATTTTTTTTCAGGGAGTATTCGAGGGTTCTGAATACCCTCACCTTTTCCATTGCCGCTAAAATTAACCCGTTGTCGTCCACGATTAGGGACCCTTTTACAAAGCTGCGGTAAGCTCTAATGCGTGCTTAGTCCAGCAAAAATGGTTTACCACGGGGCGCGCTGAGGTATTTTACAGTCATTTTGGGATTGGTGCGCACTACCCATGCACTAAAAAATAAACTATACTTTTTAGCACTGGGGGCAGGTCTGGGGGTGGAAAGTGGCCATGTTCAGCGCTTATTAGCTTACTAGGAAGACTTTACAACAACACGATAAAGTCCTCTATTTTAGTATGCCATTGGCTTTTTCTACTTCTCTCCGTACATCATCTTCTATAATGACCTATGTGATTTTATTTTCTCTAGGTATTTTACTCGGAGTTATTGTTCCCCTTTTAAGGGGGTCTTTTACAAAGGTGCGCAAACGTTTTTAGAGTTTGTTATGTAGATGCCTTTAATATTCCTATGGGCATCTACACGATTCGCACTCGCTAAAAATGCTAGCGCACCTTTACAAAAGGGATCCTAAGAGGAGAGTCGACCCATTAGATATACCAGCAGCTATCATTTTTGTTCACTTTATACTTTTATGCAAAAAGCATGGGTTCTATATATAGTTTCTTTTAAATTTTTAGCATTCAGGCATTCGCCCATGCTAATGTAATAAATACAGTTATATATTGGTTTATTTATATCTAATTTATTGTAATTTGAGTTTGTATTTTTTTTTAATAATTTTTTTCACACATTACGGTAATTTATCTTCAATGTCCTTACCTTTAATTATTTAATAAGTTTATATGTTCTATAGTCAGCACTTATACATTAGTTTGGTTTATTACATAAAGAGGGGCATAATCGAACGCAAACGCCTATCTCCATGGGCGTTTATCTCCGACAGCGGGTCCGTGAAGGGGCGGGCTGAACCGTATTTTCAAAAAAATGGACGTTTTTGAGCTGGGCGTTTGTTTTTTTTAGCGATAATGGAAACTAAAAAATGCCCAGCTCAAAAACGTCCTAATCCGAGCCATTTGGTCGTGGGAGGGGCCAGGATTCGTAGTACACTCGCCCCCCTGACATGCCAGGACACCAACTGGGCACCCTAGAGGTCAGTGCGGTGGACTTCAGACAACACTCCCACATGCATAGCTCCTTTACCACGGGTGCTGAGCACCCAACCCCCTCCCCCAAAACCCACTACCCACAAATGTACAACACTACCATAGCTCTTAGGGGTGAAGGGGGCACCTACATGTGGGTACAGTGGGTTTTGGAGGCCTCCCATTTACCAGCACAAGTGTTACAGGTGGGGGGGGGGATGGACCTGGGGCCACCTGGCTGAAGTGCACTGTGGTACCCACTAAAAGTGCTCCAGGGACCTGCATACACGCAGGCCTCTAGGACTTGTTGCTGCTGTATAACATTGGCACACCAGTTGACACCTGAAGACTAATCTCTCCGAAAACGTCCTTTATTGGAATAACCGCGTTTAATCACAGTTAACTGCAGATCAGAGGTTGTGCCCCACTGGCAACGAGTCTCCCTGGTACTGAGATTAGCAGTAGGTCAGAGCTGGCAGAATGGTGTACAATGCCCTCTTTCAGCCACATTCAAGGTAAGAACTAAGTTCTCTAACGTGGCTAACACAGGAAAGGGAACTAAAACTGGCTTACAAAAATGGCCACTACCGCATGGACTACAACAGGAAACACAACAGGGCACACTCTGACCCAGTAGGCAGGGGGAAAAGCACCTTGGGAGAAGAGCCTACCAACTACCAACATCATGAGACTGTAACACAAGCTAATGAAATCACGGAGCCCAATACCCTACACCCACCACAATGCAATGCTGATGTGACCCTGTACTGCACCCGAGAGCCACATCTCACCCAGGGAAAGGCTGTGACAGGATTGAACACATTCTGCTGTCATGGAGGTGGGTACGGCATTTGAGGCTGGCATACAGGCTGGAAAAAAAGTTTTTAAAGTGGGGGTTTTTTTGGTGGGAGGGGGTTAGTGACCACTGGGGGAGTCCGGGGAGGTCATCCCCGATTTCCTCCAGTGGTCATCTGGGCAGTTGGGGCACTTTTTTGGGACTTGTTCGTGAGAAAAAAGGGTCCAAACAAAGTGACCCAAAATCGCGGTCAAAACGCCTTTTTTTTTTCGATTATCAGCTTAAGACGCCCATCTCTCCTCAGCTAATAACCACGCCCCAGTCCCGCCTCCACCACGCCTTCGACACACCCCCATCAACTTTATTCGTTTCCGCGACGGAGTGCAGTTGGAAACGCCCAAAATCGGCTTTCAATTATACCGATTTGGGCGCCTTTGCGAGAAAAACGCCCAACTCCTGATTTGGGTCAAAATATAGGCGTTTTTCTTTTTCGATTATAAGCTGGTTAATGTATCAACTTTTGTTTTTTTACATATTCTTTTAAACATTATTTTATCATTGTGTCCTTATAATTCATGAGTCTTAGTGGTAATTTTCCAATAAGTACTTCTGACAAACTTCTTTGTGTGTGTTTGGAAGGTTTATCTACAACCCCACTTTTTCTTCCAAAGTAGACATATTGAGATATTTAAGTCTGTCCTATGCGCTCTATAACATGGAGGGACATAATCGAACGGCGCCGGCAATCTTCGGGGCCAGCTCCACAAAGGGGCAGAGCCAACCGTATTATCGAAAACGATGGCCGGCCATCCTTTCTTTCGATACTACGGTTAGGGCCGGCTAAACCTCAACATTTAGGTCAAATGTTGAGATCGCCGGGTTTAGAGATCGCCAGATTTAGAGATGGCCAGCTTCAGTTTTCGGCCATAATGGAAACAGAGCCCGGCCATCTCAAACCCGGCGAAATGCAAGCCCTTAGGTCATGGGAGGAGCCAGTATTTGTAGTGCACTGGTCCCCCTGACATGCCAGGACACCAACCGGGCACCGCAGTGGACTTCAAAAATTGCTCCCAGGTGCATAGCTCCCTTACCTTGGGTGCAGACCCCCCCCCCCCCCAAAACCCACTCCCCACAACTCTACACCACTAGCATAGCCCTTAGGGATGAAGGGGGAACCTACATTGGGTACAGTGGGTTTTTGAGGGCTCAACATTTACCACCACAAGTGTAACGGGGGGGGGGGGGGGATGGGCCTGGGTCCACCTGCCTGAAGTGCACTGCACCCACTAAATACTGCTCCAGGGACCTGCATACTGGGAGCTGGGTATGACATTTGAGGCTGGCATAGAGGCTGGCAAAAAAATAATTTTTTTTTTGGGTGGGAGGGGGTTGGTGACCACTGGGGGAGTAAGGGGAGGTCATCTGGTCAGCTGGGGCACCTTTTTGAAGCTTGGTCCAGAAAGAAAAGGGACCAAGTGAAGCCGGCCAAATGCTCGTCGGGGCCGGCTTTCTTTTTTCCATTTTCGGGCGAAGCCAACCATCTCGTAACCATGCCCCCGTCTCGCCTTCGCTACCCTACCGACACGCCCCCTTTAACTTTGGCCGGCTCTGCGATGGAAAGCAGTTGGAGCCGGTCAAAATCGGCTTTCCATTATACCAATTTGGCCGGGTCCAGGAGATTGCCGGCCATCTCCCGATTTGTGTCGGAAGATGGCCGGCGATCTCTTTCGAATATAAGCTGGATAGTAACAAAGTAGATGACGTCAGAGAAAGACCTGCACGATCCATCTAGTCTGCCCAGCAAGATAAACTCATATGTGTTACCTCTTGTGTATACCTGACCTTGATTAGTATCTGCCATTTTCACGGCACAGACATAGAAGTCTGCCCAGCACTAGCCCTGCTTCCCAACCACCAGCCCTGCCCCCACCACTGGCTCTGCCACCCAATCTCCGCTAAGCTTCTGAGGATCCATTCCTTCTGAATAGAATTCCTTTATGTTTATCCTACGCATGACGAACACCACTAACCATTTTAGTAGCCACCTTCTGGACCGACTCCATCCTGTTTATATCTTTTTTGATGGCTAGGTCTTCAGAACTGAACACAATATTCTAAATGAAGCCTCAGCAGAGTCTCATACAGGGGCATCATCATCACCTCCTTTTTCCTACTGGCTTAATAAGCAGCAAAAGCAGGCGTTCTACGTGATACAACTGAAAAGATTGCCGCTAAGTCGCGAGTCAGGAGTTCAGGTGGATCCTCAGGCCATTTATAAGACAAGGGTCTGACGTGGGGTCAGAGTCTATGCCTAAAGATGACGTCCATGGTGTCCTGTCCCTCTCATCACTGTCCACAATAGTGAATGCTCAGCTATCAGCACTTGGGAAGCCGGGCTGGTTTCAGGAAACAATTGCAAAATCTGTGGTTTTTAACTTTCCAAAGTCATCTGCAGAAACTTTCAACAAGATTTCAGGCCTTCTTTCTTCAGAGGGAGGGGGAGAATGTTGACCACAAGTGGTTTGTAAACTTCGATTTGCTTGATCAGCATCCCAGCTCTGCAGGCGAGCAATGTTGTGTTTGAGAAACGTTTGGGCTCCATGAAACATTAGATTTAGAGGCCCTGGTGTACTGTTGAGACAGTGAGCTCCAAAAGAACAAAGGTTAATTGAAAGAGCCAATAAACTGCATAGAATCAGAAAGGAGGTTAATTTTGGAGATTTATCTGAAGAACCGTCACCCCACACGGGGCCCCCATGCAGTCATGCTGGTTACTGTTGCCTTAAACCCAGTGCATTTTGTCTAGCAAAAAAGGTGCTGGTACTCAAATGCCAGGCCACCCTTCAGGGGTGGAGTGATCATTGAGGGACCCATCCTACAATAGCCAGGACCCCTGCAACCAGTCATAGAATCTATGACAAGGCAGAATTTGTATGTAGAACCTGAGCTCTTTCATTAAAATACAAGAACCATGGGTCAAGTTTAACAGACAGTGGAAAAGGTGCCGGTACTCTGTACCCCCAAGTACCCCCTCAAAAAAAAGCCCTGATTAAACCAACACTGTTCCAGCTCTTTCCACAATTTAGACAAAGTGCAAAGTACCAGGCAAGCTGCAAGCAAATACAGACCATCAAGAAGATGCTCTTGGTGTGTTCATTGTAGAACCATTACTACAAGGCCCAAATCTTCTTTGAAAATGATATGGACTAATGATCACCCATAGGGTTACCATATGGCTCCAGAAAAAGGAGGACGGATTGAGCCAGCCGGGTTTTACTTCCATTGCTTTCAATGGAAGTAATTGAGCCAGCCGGGTTTTACTTCCATTGCTTTCAATGGAAAGCAATGGAAGTAAAACCCGGCTGGCTCAATCCGTCCTCCTTTTTCTGGAGCCATATGGTAACCCTAATCACCCAGGCCAACATTAGGCTGCTAAAACACAGCAAGGCTACAAAGTGAAGGTGCTAAAGGCCCAGCCCGCTTGCCTATACAGTGAATTTCAGACACAGGGCCACTCCAGCGGTCCGACCATGAATAGGAGTCTCCTACAGCTGGAAGCGGCCATTTTCTTGAACACACAGAGCGGCCATTTTGTGGCATTGTTGCTGTTTATCTCCATCTTGCCTCTGTTAATGATTCCAGTGCCTTCCGGTGGGTGCTGAAGACCCCCACCACATGCCTGAATCAGCATGAATGTTGGAACCTGGCAGCAGCTGAGTTCCAACTGCAGCAAATAGAAGAAAATGAATCTATTTTATCAGTAAACATGGTCAGAATTATCCGAGCCTTTTATTCAGTAATCTGGCCTGCATGGGAAGATACGTAGCTAAAGATTTATTGCCTCTAGTAAAGCTACCCTTTTTGACATCTAAGTTTGAAAGATTGCTGGAAATGGAATGCATGAATGTGTAGTGCTACATTACTTTTTTAATCCCTGTAGCTATTAGCAGAAATACACAGAAGTCAAATCAGTTTTATGAAAGTCTGTAGCGCTATATATAAACACTAAGAGAATAATATAACGGAACAGATGTTTTAAGATGAGTCATCTTAAAATATGATCAACAATCCTCTGAATGTTGACCATCCCATTTTGGTCATCTCATGCCTCCCTGTTCATCTCATTCCATGAATTTTCTTTATTTGCTAATTTTTTTTCTTCCACGCTTCCGTTTTTGTGTCTGCCTTAAAGTGCTTATCTTGTGTTCTGCATATAATGTTTTTATTAAAATATGGTACTTCTCAGATTTAGTCATGCTCCTTTAATGACACTGAACAGTCCAGCGGCACTTTTCTTCTGAGCTTTTCCAATGGCTGAACCAGCTATAAAAGCAGCAGCTTTCAGAACTGATTTGCAATGGTAATGTAGGCTCTCTTGTAATATTTTTAAACCTTTCAATGTGCTTTCCCATCACAGGCTGCTCCAGCGCCAAACCGGACATTTTAGTCCTAATTAAGCAAGAGGAATTCTGAATTGAACACTGGGGCTGTGAGGGAAGAAGAAACCCATCAGTTTCAGGCATATGCGAATAACTGTACAAAGTAGGTGATCCACTTTAAAGGGACTCTGTTGGTCACTATGGTTTCTCATGTAGATTTCAACATGACGCTCTATCCTACATCTATTCAACATTGCCTCAGGGAACTCCTTTCCTTCTGATATGCTGGCTTGAAGACACAGGGATTGGCGAGGGATCTTCCTCTGTGCCTGTGCTACCAGCAGCTCCGCAGTTGACGTAGCTTCTTGGGTTTCAGCAGACACCAACAGGAAGGCGGTTGGAATCAGGCCTGTTTCTGAACCCCAGCAAGAAACTGAATAGCATGGGGCAACTTGGGACTACAGATGGAAATCCTGCCAAATATAGCTGATGAAGGGTCGTTTTAGCTTCTTAAGAAATTGTTTCTGTGCTGCTCAGAGAGTAATTCTACTAGAGTTTCAAATTCAAGGACAGGTGTTTTCAATAGTAGCTTTCTAAACTTTCTCCAGAACATACCAAGAGGCTGGGAAGGCTGAAGATTCATGTGTCTAAAAGAATCAAACTGAGATTTTGAGTTTTAAGAACTGCTTTCCCCCTCCCCCCATGACTAAACTGTGCAAATTTCTAGGCCTACAAATTAGAAAGATAATTTTCCGATGAATCCCAGCCTATCCAAAGGCATAGGAGAACAGTTTTGCTTTCAACTAGGTCATGTAATGCCCTGGATTTGACAGTGAAATTGTCATGGAAAGGTCCTGCCCCAATATAAAATGAATTTTCCAAGAACAGTCTTACATTTGCTTTGGTAGGGGAACCAGGTTCTTTTTTTTTTTTCTTGCTAAACATTGCAGAATTGGAGAGGTCAGGATTACAATGACATGGTTTCCCAGCTGGAGTTATTTTAACCCAGAGGAGCAGCCTAAGGGTTACAGCAAGTGGGAGGAGCAGCCAGAAATTAAAAACAGACTGACAAAAGATGACAATAATTTCATAACGATAATGAAGGTTTTAAGAGTCACGCTTTCAGGGTGGCCCAGGACACTTCCCCATAGCCACAGTCCAGCTAGAGAAAGTCCTGACCTCAGAGAGACCATGAACAAAGGCTTCAAACGCAACCCAGTTTCCCTTAAAGCATCATTAACAAGGATTAACTCTGTGAACATGGAGGTGCTATATAGACATCTCTTTATATAAAAGTGATAAGCAGACGTATATCCCCATCGACTCTGAGCCAGGAGAAGATGACACAAGCAGGGGAAAAGGTTTGTTTTAAGAAGAAAGCGCTGACATTGAAGTCTATAAGGCTAAGAAATGCCAAAGTGAACTTGAGTCTTTCCTGTTTATTTCCTTTCCTTGATTCCTGATAGAACCATCTAGACCAATGGGTTATATCTCCTGACCAGCAGATGGCGATAGCGAGATCTGGACTGGTCTAGCAGGATGAAAAGGAAAGGAATTGTGGGGGGGGAGGGGGGTTAAATGTTCATTGAAATTTTCTTTGATGTGGGGTTTCATTTTGTGGCAAAACACATCCTCCTTCCCATTTTGGTTAAGATTACAACTTTCATGAAAACAGAATCTGCCCTCTCCCTTCTACACCAAGGAGCATTTTAAAATATATTTTGGGCAACAATTAAAAAACTCCCCGACATTGAGGAGGGGAGGGGCTATCCGCTATAGACATCGGAGGGGATTTGCTATGCCTGCTAGCTGGGCAGCCATCAGGAGCTTGTTGGTGTCCCTGTCGTGAAGTCGCTGGTGGCGGAAGAGGTTGGAGCTGTGGCTGAAGCACTTGGCGCATTCCCGGCACTTGTAGGGCCGCTCGCCCGTGTGCGTACGGCGATGCTGAATAAGATGCGAGTGCTTGCCAAAACTCTTCTCGCATTCTGTGCACTTGTATGGTCGATCGCCCTTGTACCCCCTCTGAGACGCCCAGGAGCACTGGAGCTTGCTGGTGCTCAGTCGGCCTTCACGGGAAGGGGCTGCTCCACGCCTGGTGGGGTTCGTTTGCCTCCAGTGGGGGCGGCGTGGAATGCCAACCACGGTTCGGTTTTGCACAGACGGGAAAAGCCGTGGAGTGGAAAGTACTGAGGAAGGAGCTGTCCAACCGGATCTTTCTGCACAGTGTCTGGAAGGTTCTTGTACTGCCATTTCATAGTTAGATGTGTAATCTGTTTCAAAAGAAAGAGGAGGTATGGGATGATATGCACCCAGCATGAAGGTATCATTTGTTATCATTTATTTATTTATTAGGATTTAATTACTGCTTTTTTGAAGGAATTCACTCAAGGCGGTGTACAGCAAGAATAAGTCGATCATAAGCAAGAGAGAATTACAGCAGTAAAAATATTCAAACAATACAAAGTATGGAATACTATACTACATTACAATGTCAGCACAACATTTCAATAGCACAGGGTATAAGCAAAGATAGAACATATAGATAGAGTAACAGGAGTAAGAAAATAAGGGACTAGTTAAAATAAAGTTCCTTGAACATTATCTTAGCTAGGGTAGGAGTCCTGCTATAGCACCAGCCTCATAATTATGTGTGTATTTTTGTATCCCGTTCTGGGTGTTATCTGTAGAGCAGGCTAAATACATATATAAATAAAATACAATAAAAGCAGTTGCATGTGGAAATGGCTCTTTTATAAGTCCGCTGTTTCATGCCTAACGTTAAGAAAAAACCTCTACGTTAGCAACACTGTCCAAAACGAGTCGAGGACGACACAAAAGAAGACCAGCAGTGGGGATGAATGTAAATTATTGAAAGCTCCAGCCTCAAAGACCCCGAGCAAACAAACTGACCGAGGACTGTGTCCCGTATCTGTATCCTGTACGCATTGAACTCCGATTGCAGTGCAGACCAGTTCGAAACACAGCCCTTGTTGGGTCTTTGAGGCTAGTATTTTCAATAAAGAATTTTCTTACATTCATCCCCACGGCTGGTCGTCATTTGGGTCATCCTATAACATTAGGTGCGAACATTCACGCCATTCAAAGGCTGCTGTTCTAGCGCCTGTTTACTGGCAGGAGTGCAACCCTTAATATAGTATAACCCACGCGCTGAACTCCAAGACACGCCCCGACCCACCCATGCCCCTCCCACACTCCCCCTAGGAGGTGGGCACGAAAGAATTTGCACACCTAAATTCTAGAATAGTGACTAAGAGCAGTTGGTTGCACAACTGCTAACTGGCACCAATTTAAGCCAATAAATGACCTTAATCTATAAATTGTGCGCACCAATAGAATCTGCTGGGGGGTTTATGAGTCCAGAACAAAGACCGCCATGGAACGATGTGTGGGAAGTTGAGTACTTCCCTCAGTGGGGATCCATTAGAGCCATAGAAAGGGGCCGCCGGCAAATTGAGCGCGTACGTCATGACGCACTGCAAAGAATTTGCCGAACGGTGGGCAACCAGTGCAGCTACGCAGGGTCCAAGTCCACTTATTATTACCTGTTCTCAGCTGAGTTTCTGCTGGGCCTTTAATCGTTTCCCTCCTTTCCAAATCGTCCATATTAAAACATTCCTCATCTTCCTGCTTAATCCAGAGAGAGAGTTCTGGATTGAAAACCAGGCCACCTGTTTAAAAAAAAAATGAAAAAAAAAACCTGTTTTCAGGTTTATCTTTCAATAAACACAGCTGTCTTTAAAATATATATATATTCCTCTTTATTTTAAGGACATATTGAGCTCTCATTGGTGTCCCCAGACAGGATATTTTAGCTCTCAAAAAAGGGTACATAGGGATGGGGAAGATAGTAAAAAGTGGGGCCCCACAGGTGAACAGACCTAGCAGGGGTCGAAAGGCCAGGCCTAGATGACAGAGGCTAACTCGCTCAGGCAACGTTGATCGAGAGCTCCGTTTCTGATGTTACAAAACGCTTTTGACTTACCCTCTGGAGGATCGCTGCCGTTCAGCATTTTCTGCAGGTCAGCCTGGTCTATGGCTCGTGGGTCGGGTTCTTCCTTCACGTTTACCGAGAGGATCGATGTGATGACTGGAAATGTTGCTATATGCAGAAAAATCAGAGTGCAGGATTTTTTTTTCCCCATTTCTCTTTAGAAGTCCCAGAAAGGCACTGAACATGGCAGCTCGAAATTGAAGTCCTATGCCCTCAACCTCTGACCAACACTCTCCCTTTGTAGCAGCTGGTGTTGCCTGGAGACCACATCAGTGATGGGCGCCCATTTTTCGACCCAAATCGGGAGATGGGCACCCATCTCGCAAAGGCGCCCAAATCGGTATAATCGAAAGCCGATTTTGGGCGTCTTCAACTGCACTCCATTGCGGGAACGAACAAAGTTGACGGGGAAGTGTCGGAGGCGTGGTGAAGGCAGGACTGGGGCGTGTTTATCGGCGAGGAGAGATGGGCGCCTTCGGACGATAATCGAAAAAAAAGGGCGGCAGAAGCGAGAATTTGGGTCGCCTTTGCTGGACCCTTTTTTTTCACGACCCAAGTCCCAAAAAAGTCCCAAATGGCCAGATGACCACCGGAGGGAATCGGGGATGACCTCCCCTGACTCCCCCAGTGGTCACTAACCCCCTCCCACCACAAACAAAATTAACTTTAAAAACTTTTTTTGACAGCCTGTATGCGAGCCTCAAATGTCATACCCAGCTCCCTGACAGAAGTATGCAGGTCCCTGGGGCAGTGGACATCAGGCAGGCGGACCCAGGCCCATCCCACCCCTACCTGTTCCACTTGTGCTGGTTAATGTTGAGCCCTCCAAAACCCCCCCAAACCCACTGTACCTACATGTAGGTGCCCCCATGCACCTCTTAGGGCTTTGGTAATGGTGTAGACTTGTGGGCAGTGGGTTTTGGGGGGGATTTGGTGGGCTCAGCACACAAGGGAAGGGTGCTACACACCTGGGAGCTATTTAAATTTTTTTTTTTAATTTGTAAAAGTGCCCCCTAGGGTGCCCAGTTGGTGTCCTGGCATGTGAGGGGGACCAGTGCACTACGAATCCTGGCCCCTCCCACAACCCAATGCCTTGGATTTGTTCGTTTTTGAGCTGGGCGCCTTCGGTTTCCATTATCGCTGAAAACCGATAGCGCCCAGCTCAAAAACGAACAAATCCTAGGCATTTGCCCTGCACAACCCGTATTATTGAAAAAAAGATGGGCGCCCATCTTTTTTCGAAAATACGGTTTGTCCCACCCCTTCGCATGGCCGCCCACGGAGATGGGCACCCACTTTCGATTATGCCCCTCCACGTGCCCTCCACCCTCTCTACTAAGGAATATTTCTGATTACCGAGTCTTCAGTCTGGACCCCATGTTCAAGAACTTTCTATCTATTGAAAAACAATTTCTCCTGCTTTCTTAATCCCTTTCACGCATTTTGATGGCTCAAGCTCATGATAAACGTCACCAGGCCCTACCTTCGTCGGGATTCTTGCCGTTCTGTGCCTCCACTGAGGGCCGATAATCCGAGGAGTGCTGCTCTGTATTCTGCCCAACTCGCAGTAGAAGGTCAGGGTTCAGTACGCCGCAATCTGTGAGGATACAGACGCAGGAGGAATGAGGCACAGACACTGCCATTTGGTCAAGCGCCAACAGAAATGCCCACACACCGCTATCACCAGGACAGATAGTATGGTAACTTACTTACAGCCACTGACAGAATAAAAATCTTGAAAAGATTGGGAGTCGGGGGGCAGGGAAGTGTTATTGTTTTCCAGATAGAATGGAATCATCTGAACACAAGATGCAGTGACAGAGCTGGCGCTTAGAGCTGAGGCACAGGGCAATAAAATGACTCACCCCAGGGTTATACATAGTCAGTCACAGAGCCGGGGCAAAGGGCCATGAAGTGACTCACGCCAGGGTCACACAACAAAATGCCAACGACAGAGCTGAGGATTAGAGCTAAGACCAAACTGGCGATGAAGAGAAATCAGGAGAGGTTTCAGCCATCCCTTGATTTCACCTCCCACCTCCTCCTCCCCCCTCCCCCAACCTTGGAAGATGGTAGCCACTGGGCTTTTCTCAGGAAAGCACAATTATAGGTTCATGGAAATGGGAAGGGGAGGAAGGCAACCAGGATGGAATCGTTTGTCATGAAAGACAGGTGGAAAAAGTAGCTGCCTTGTAGATCTGATTCCCATGTTTAAAAGAATGTCACAGCTGTCTCTTTCAGCATCTACATAAGTACATAAGTATTGCCATACAAGGACAGACCAAAGGTCCATCAAGCCCAGCATCCTGTCTCCAACAGTGGCCAATCCAGGACACAAATACCTGGAAAGATTCCAAAAAAGTACAAAGCATTTTATGCTGCTTATCCCAGAAATAAGCAGTGGATTTTCCCCCAGTCCATTTTAATTATGGTCTATGGACTTTTCCTTTAGGAAGCCGCCCAAACCTTTTTTAAACTCCACTAAGCTAGCCGCTTTTACCACATTCTCTGGCAACGACTTCGTGTTTAGTTACTCGTTGAGTGAAGAAAGATTTTCTCTGATTCGTTTTAAATTTACTACTTTGTAGCTTCATTGAATGCCCCCTAGTCCTAGTATTTTTGGAAAAAGTAAACAGATGCTTCACGTCTACCCTTTCCACTCATTATTTTATAGATCTCTATCATATCTCCCCTCAGCCGTCTTTTCTCCAAGCTGAAGAACCCTAGCTGCTTTAGCCTTTCCTCATAGGGAAGTCATCCCATCCCCTTTATCATTTTCGTCGCCCTTCTCTGCACCTTTTCTAATTCCACTATATCTTTTTTTGAGATGCGACGACCAGAATTGAACACAATATTTGAGGTGCGGTAACAGAATGAGGAAAAGAATGAAGACTCATCTATATACTGCTTCTCAAACCTTAAACATAAACCCAAAGTACCTAAACCCATCCCCCCACCCCCACCCTGCCATGTACTTTCAAATCTCTTTTTCCATCAACCCAACTTGATTGAATCTTACCTTCCCTATCCCAATACAACATTTTGTGCTAATCTCGTACCGGAATTGGCGAATGCCTTAATGGTATTATGTAAGCCACATTGAGCCTGCAAATGTGTGGGAAAATATGGGATACAAATTTAACAAATAAAAATACAGCACCGGCAGTGCAATGGTACACGTAGGCCACTTGAGGTCTGCTCCGGAGCGCTCCCTCTGACTTGTCCTGCCCCCCCCCCTCTAACTCCAATTCCTGTTTCTGCACAAGGGCAGGACAGGTCAGAGGGAGCGCTCCGGAGCAGACTTCAGGCAGCCTAGCTGTATCAGTGCAGTGCCAAGAGAGACTTGAAGGTACACTGCTACTACTTATCATTTCTATAGCACTACTAGACGTACTCAGCACTGTACACTTGAACATGAAGAGGCAGTCCCTGCTCGACTGTAAGCTCTGTTGAGCAGGGACTATCTCTTCATGTTCAAGTGTACAGTGCTGCGTACGTCTAGTAGCGCTTTAGAAATGATAAGTAGTAGTAGTAGGATATGGGAGGGTCGCCCGGCATTTACATGCTAAGATTATGCAATAGTATCGCCTGTACACATAACTGGTGGCAGTTACGCACGAGTGTTTACAGCAGCCTTTTGACATGGAGTTAGGCGCGGATTTGCAGACTTCCACTAGTATTTGCACTTTAGTGACTGGCATTTCAGATCCTAACTTTAGAACGACATTTATAGACTTAATCCCTATATGAGAAGTTTGCTACCCGGAGGAAGCCAAGCGCTTGGCGCGATAACAGAAAGAATACTATCCCTTCCAAACTGTTAAACTACAAGTCCCAGGGTTCCAGTGGGGCTAGGCTTTCTCTTCCTCACCACCTCTCCCTCCACTAGTCCGTTCCCCTCATTCCCTTTCCTCCTTTCCTGAAGGAACTACACTTCTCTCTTCCTCAAAATGTACCACCTGTTCCTCTGATCCCATTCCCACCCACCTTCTTAATGCCATCTCTCCTGCTCTTATTCCTTTTATCTGTCACATTCTCAACCTCTCACTTTCCACTGCGACTGTCCCTGCTGCCTTTAAACATGCTGTGGTCACACCTCTCCTTAAGAAGCCTTCACTCGACCCTACTTGTCCCTCTAATTACCGACCCATCTCCCTCCTTCCTTTTCTCTCCAAATTACTTGAGCGTGCTGTTCACCACCGCTGCCTTGATTTTCTCTCCTCACATGCTATTCTTGACCCACTACAATCTGGTTTTTGCCCTCTCCACTCAACCAAAACTGCGCTTACTAAAGTCTCCAATGACCTATTACTGGCTAAATCCAGAGGTCAATATTCCATCCTCATTCTTCTTGATCTTTCCGCTGCTTTTGACACTGTCGATCACAGCATACTTCTCGATACCCTGTCCTCACTTGGATTCCAGGGCTCTGTCCTTTCCTGGTTCTCTTCCTACCTCTCCCTCCGCACCTTTAGTGTTCACTCTGGTGGATCCTCTTCTACTTCTATCCCTCTGCCTGTCGGCGTACCTCAGGGTTCTGTTCTTGGTCCCCTCCTCTTTTCTATCTACACTTCTTCCCTTGGTTCATTAATCTCATCCCATGGCTTTTCCTACCATCTCTATGCTGATGACTCCCAAATCTACCTTTTGTATAATTATACTACAGCAAGATGCCCACCGGAAGGGTGGAAGGCCAGATTTTAGGACTCAGGCTGTAAAAATACCAGCTAGGTTTAAAAATCTATGACTGGCTGAGCAAGGACTTGCTTTTCCTGTAAGTTAATATGTGTCCCCGCTTGGGATCCATCCACTGGAATAGTGATGGGTCAATTTACATACCTTTAACAGCTAAAATAACTGAAGAAGTACTGACTAGGCCAAATAACAAGTACATGATTTAATATTTCAGAATCTGTAAAAAACAGGTCTGAACAATGAGTCCTGACACAAACTGGTACAACTGTCACTTTAAATCAGATGAACAAAATGGAGTCTATTAGTTTTGTATAGAAGGCTACAGAGGTTATACAGAGTTCTTAAGATGGTGTGAAAAGTATTGCGACACAGACAGATGTGGAACTGTTATCTCAACGCTTCCCAAAACATGCTGATAAGACTGTGTGGGAAAGTATCATCTCAGAAATTGAGAGCTAGGTACCTCACCATAGACTTCTATGGAGAGGTTTGTGTATAAAAGAGGGGACAAATTGCCATAGCTTTGGAATTTTCCCCAACGCTTCTGTCAGACGGCAGGGCTCTGTCCGGTTCTACCCAGAATCTGTCTGCTGATTGTACCTGATTAAAGTCTGATGTCTGTATTCGTACCAACTTGAAGACTTGTCTTTGGGTAAGAAATAAAATGTATCTATCTATTTAAACCTATCTCTGTCTTTATTCTATCTTCTCTTTACCTTACATTTAGCTTACAAGGCACATCACATACACTCAGTCTCTGGAGAAACTTAGACAGATTTTTATTAGGCATTATCTGGGAACATAAATGGCCCAGAGTATACCTAGATCCAGGAAGACTGAAAGCAGTAGTTATGGGAATTAGAATTCGATTACAGCCCCTAATGCAAACCCAGAACAGACCTCCTTGTGATTGGGTGACAATGAAGGTGGGAGAAATCAGACAGAGCCTGTTATGTGAAATAGGTATCTTTAGTCCCCCGTGTGATCTGGAGTCAGAAAGAGGTCCAAGAGGGGGAAATTAAAACAGTGGTGACCAGCCGTACGCTGACCGTTCACTCTATCCTCCTTTCTCTTCTTTTGAACGCAAGAGGGGATACTTATATTGTGCGTTCAAATGTTCTATGTTATCTTTCTATCACTTTTTTCTCTTTTTCTTTCACCCTTCAGGGGTATTGGGCACCAATGTTCTGTCTGTCCTCACCCCTACTTTAAATACTCTTTTATTCTTCTGTCTTTTTACTTTCTTCCCTGAATGTCTTCATGCTTTGCACTGACCTAACACACCTGCTTCTCTGCCCTTGTCTATGCTGATCTCTATTTGTGGTCAAACCTTCGTTTCTGTCTTTCTATATTCTGTTCTGTTTTTTCTCACCTTTTTTTCTTTCTCCTATTCTGTCCATCCCTTTGATTTGAAAGATGTGCGCAAGACTGTGCTTGTTGTGTGCATGGTGCATAACACCGAATCCAGGCGACTGCGATTTGGGGTTTGCTGTAAGTTTATTTCAATGTTCAAAATCTTTGGATTGGTCTTTATGCTAGCATACTCGCTTAACAATCCTTAGAGATTGTGCATTTTCTGTTTCCCATCCCACCCTGTGTTCTGTCTTAATCCCTCCTTATCAAATCCTTGTCCTCACTATGTATTCTGTTCTTTCTTCTTCTGTCGCCCCCCCCAATCCCTTTCCCTGCTCTCCTTCATCCTAACTTCTTCTATCTACCTCTTCCTATTAATCCCCTGGGTCTAATCCTGCTCCGTTCTTCTCTGTATACTCCCGGATCGGGGGAATTTTCTTTACCCTAGGAGAACAGCACGTTTTCAGATGGCTCCCTTCTAAAATCCTTCTGGTTTCTCTGTTCCTATACCTGACAGCCCCCACCTTTCTACATCTGCTATTGCCTTCACTTTGTGTGTGTGACACATACTTTCGATCTTGTGCTGAAACAGTTATCCTCGAGATTTTTTTTAATGCCTCGGGACTGTCCCTCCTACTTCCTACAACTTTCTTTTCTTTTCAGCTGCAAACACTGCTTACCGCCGTCCAACTGCTGCTTTCCCCTTATCTCTCTAAGTCTTATCTGCGGTTGTTTTAAACTTCTCTGTCTCTCATGATAACTGCACGAATTGTATATTCCTTCAGTTCTTTGCCATCCGTATCCACACCTTTGTGCACTACACTTCCCAGCATACCCTATTCTATTCTTTCAGTCCTCTGCACTATGCTTTCCCTCTAACAGCCCTTCTTCCTGTACTTTTCTCGGCTCTTTCTCATAGTGCAGCATCAGAACCTCTGATTTCCGTTTCTCCTTACACATATATAGTTTCTATCTTATGCTCCTGTGCTATCTTTTCAGCTGTTACACACATTTCCTGATCTTATCTTTCCTTTTTAATTTCTGTGACAGTATATGGCCGTCTTGTTGTCTGGGGGTGTGTCCGCTCCTTTTTCTTTTTCCTCCTTTTGCATCTTTGTGTGTGTTTTTGCACTCCGTCTGACTTGGATTTTTGTGTGGACTATACTGTTCCGTCTCTGCTTTTCTTAGTTCTTATCTTTGTATGCCGCTGTCATACAAGGCACCGGTTTCCACCTGTCAAAATCTGGCTTGACTCTTTTTCACTTTGAAGCGCTTTTCCGGTTCTTTATTATTTGCTGCGTAGTTCAACTAATTGCTCTTTTTCACAACCGCTCAGTTCTGTGCTCTCACCCCACCCTCATAGCCGTTCTTTTTCCCTTAAGTCCAATCTGAATTCCTGCCCCCACTTTTTCTGCCCTAATAATCCTCTCTGCCCTCTTTTCTGATGCTCTACCGACTGTTCGTGGTCCGTGTAAAATTTATAAGGGTGTGGCCCGCACGATACCAATTGGGGTAACTTAACACCTTACATACACCTTTTTGGCTTCTGGTGCAAACTAGAAATCATTTTTTTTTTTGATTCCCTATAAAACTATTCTTTTTCCTTCTCAGTCCCATGTGGTGTGCGTTTTAATTTTCTTTCTAATTTTCTTTCTGGAACAAAACTTACTACATTACTAGTAATTGTCATATTTCATATATACTCCCTCTTGGGCTTCGAATCTGCCTTTATAAATCCATTTAAATTTGCCCGAAGAGCTGAAATTCTAAACCCTTTTTTCCCTCACATCTCCTTATCCAGGCTTCCGAAACTGCCATTTCTTTCTGTAACTTTTAAGAGTTTTCCCTAACAAGCGCTGTAGTTCACTATCTCAAGGACACGAGAATCTGGGAAGCTTGCCCACTTTAGCTGCCTTATCAGTCCAGCACTGCTCTGCAGATCACTTTTAAAGCTCAGAAAGTGACTTTTTTTTCCCTCCCTGTTCCGTTCGTTTTTTTCCCCTGCTCTATGCTGAAGTGGTACAAATTAAATAGTCATTTACACAGGTATTCTTTTTAACCTTTCACTGTCTATCCTCTGTCAACTGCATTGCTCCTAAATCCATTTAACTAACTCCCTCTCATATCTTTTTCATGCTGCCAAGTTCGTTGCATGTAAGAATGTACGGATGTATTCTTTTTCCTTCACTTTTAAGATTACGGCACTGCATCCTAGTCTTACTCTGCATTCTCCCTTTATTAGGACGTTGTCTCCCACTCCCCAAAATTTATGCTCATACTGCTTTGACTTTTGTGCGTTGCCCTCTCTTTCAGCTCACCTCCCTTAAACAATAGATACTCTAATGCTTTCTCACTCCGTCTTTGAGTCATGATTTTAAACCCAAGACAGGTTTCTTTATTTTTGCGCTGCTAGTGACAGCCTGATAGACTTCATTGTGCTACACCATGTGCTTACAAAGTGTTAAAAAGGTATCTTTCCTTCAAACATACATAACTTACCCCTTTGAAAACCGGCTTTCTCCTTCTTTGTCCGAGTATGACTTCCTGTGATTACGTTACAATGCTTCTTTAATCTGTTTTTGGTATTATGCTGATAGTTCATTTACGTGGCCCCCCATGATTTATGCTTCATGATCCTGGTTTTCGCACTTTAAATGGTATTACTCAATTCCTACAGATGTTACTTTCTTTTGCCCTGTACAGATATATGTCTTAATGTTCCACTATAGTGTCACATTTACCTTAGTATGATTAGTACACATGTATTTCTTGCTGAATGCTTAACTGGTAGTATTTTTGGAAGACTGTTGCATATTTTGGTTATATTGTTGAGAAGCAACTGTTTTTGTTCTATCTATGATGGCAGTGCTGGTCCGCTGCCCATCTACAATCTTTAACACTAAGCTACGTATGTCAAAACTGTCCTACAAGTTTAAGTATTTCTCAGTCTTTTTCAGCTTTGTTTGTCTTGCATGACTGAGTTTGTACTGCCTGCCCTAGCTTCCTTCCTGTTCCGCTCTACCACCTCCAAGCTTTCCTTCCATAGTTTGCTGTGTGGCAGCCTTAGTATACACGATAAAGTTAAGGTGCCTTACCAGAAGAGCTTACATGTTTTTTTCCTTTAAAATAATTTTTTTTTTGCTTGCTACTTCTGGATTAGGCTTCAGAGATTCTCTTTAGGAACAGGCTATATTTCTTATTTCTTTTTCCTTTTTCCCTTTATTTCTTAATTTTTTAATTTATTTAATTTCCTTCTACTAGTGTCATGCTATAATTTTGATACTGATGTCTGAGACTTACATCCATCGAAGGTGCCCCTTCAATGGATGACGGTATCTCATTTATTAGATTTTGAGCAGACTTCCATTCCATTTTCGGAGTGGCCTGCGGTTTCGGCACTATTGCCCACCTATGAGTTACTTGTATAGATGAGCGCGGGGTTAATAAAGAGACGTCTAACGACTTTCGTTGCGATTGTATACAGGTTGACTGGGGCCCTAAATTTTTGTTCTCTTCTAGACGAATATTTAAGCATCTATTGGGGGTTAGCGACAGAATGGCGAGTGTATTCCCATATATGGCGAGTGTATTCCCATATTTCTAACCGGCGAAAACCAATTAGATCGCTGCCCTTTAATTTTAGAGAACTTATTTTCGCTGTTCGCTAAAATCTTGTTGGAGTTTTTGCTTCCCCCACTTTTGGGGTTTTCAATATGGCGAGTGTTATCCCATATCAAATTCATGGCGAGTGTTATCCCATACCAAAATTCATGGCGAGTGTTATCCCATGGTCAATTTCTATAGAAGCATACTCTGGAGGGCAGTATTTTTAGAGTAGGTTATATATAGTAAGTGACACAACTGACTCCTGCACTATTCTCATATTCATGGCTATCATTTCTTTGTTAATATAACCTGCGGCAAAAGCATTGAGCTTTCCGCCAATTAGTAATTTATGTTTTAGGTTCCACTTCTGGGACGCTCTTGAAGACGCGTGAGTATTAAGGTGTTTTCTATACGCATGATGCATGTTTTCCTTTGAATGATCTTCTTTTGCACCTTTTTTATTTATATTTATATATATATATATTTATAGAGGTACCTATTATAATTTTTTGAACTAGGATCCAACTTGAAATTTAATTTGCCATTTTACACTGCACACCCCCCCCCCATGTGGATTGCTTTTCCCTTATACCTGACTCCATTATGTCCACTCAGTCCTCTACTAGCCCCCTGGAAAGAGTTCTTAACTTTTTCCCCGCTGATAAAAAAGAACTTTCCCGTTTATGTCAGACCTGGCACACCGTTTGGTCCGCTAAAGACCCAGGACTGGAATGGCCAACAAAGGGTTCATTCGATCAGGGTAAGCTCCAAGCTTTGATCTGTTATAATGAATCCAACAAAACAGGAAAATCTAGGGATAAGCATTTAGCTGCTATTAATAAATTCATACTTATTGCACAAAACCAGAATGACAGAGCCCTAGCGAGGTCTAATTGCGATCAAGCCCCTTGCCAAGAGGCAATAACACCTACGGCCCCTCCACCCTATGATGCTGCTGCCGCTGCAGGTACTACCAAACTCCTACCATGTGCAGTAGGATATACCCCGATACCCCCAGGATATTGTGATAAAATTCAGCTACAGATTTCTCAGGGATCTCAGACACAGACCCCCCCATCTCAAGGATCACAGACAACGATACCTTCGCTGCCTGCGGTACCTCCCGCTCCTATCAGATTTGACCCACCTACTACCGTGCATATTGCTGGTGTAGTTGATCTATCTCTTCCCTCATCACAAAAAGACCCAATTCCAATATCTCAGGGGTCAGTACAAACCCAGACGCCCTTAACCCCTTCAACAATCCCAGTGGCCACAACCACCGCCCAATTGCCCACTATTACTGCTGCTCCAACGATGCAAGGCACTACCCAGGCGCTAGCGCCACCCCCGCCTCATGTATATCGTACTATCGGAGGCCATGAGATTGAGATACCCCCACCCATTATTGAGCAATATCCTTGTGTCCCGAACCCATTGGTTCCGGTCACCGTCCAGCATCCTGCTATCAGTCAAATTGACGTAGCTGCCCAGACCTCCACCTACCCTAGTCTAAGATCAGGATTGACTTCGCACATGACCACCCAAACAACTACCTACCCACATATGGAGCACACAACCCAAACATTACCTCCACCACAACATTTTGACTCCCATGTCCAAACTGATTCCTTGCCAACTGAATCCCTACAGTACCCTATCCTGTCCCAATTACGACAGATGGGTTTCATTCCATGTAGTCCTGCTACACAAGCACGGGCTATTTGTCAGGAACTCCATGATCGGGGTTTCCTTAAAGCACCCCCTGTTCCAGTGAACTCTTCTATGCCTATTCTAGAACCTGAGTGTTCTACTCCTCCTAGCTGGGATCAATTAGGTGCACGCCCCAAGAGTAAAATTCCCCAATTAGCGGAGGATCTAGCTCTTCTCCGCCGTCCTCTCATACTTCCAGCTAAACCAGGTACTGGGGATCTACCAAAAGTGGTATCTTCCCCATTAGAAGAAGCATGGGAAGTTTTAAAACAACAACTTCCAATTAAAACTGATTTGATGGATATTCGAAATGAGCCTCCCCCAGTGCTAAGTTTCTCCTCCTTGATGGAAGGAGATTCATCTCACCTTGATTTACCCAAAGATCTGCCTAAGACCCTTCCCCTGGACACCCCGATTCCTTCAGGTGCAGGCTGTCCACCGCCACCTGGCCTCACACTGGCCAGTATGGGAGATGACCTCGCATTCGTTTCAGAAGGACTTCGTTCCCTACGTAAGTCCATGTCAACACTCCCTGACACTATTGCATCTGCTATATCAAAATCCGCAAAACCCCAACAACATGATTTTATTTCTCATCATACCAGACAGCGCCATCCTCACAGTTATCTTACCGATGAAGGATCTAGCCGCTGCCTTGCAGTCATTGACAGTTCCCCACACCCTACCAGTCTGAATGTCAGTACAGAACCCATCCTATCTGGTCCACCTAGCACACCTGCCCAATATGTGGCATTACATGAGAATTCATGGCATTATGTTCAACCATGGATTGATAACCTTGCAGGATGGTCTGAGGCACTCCAGCCCCAGTCCTCCCTTTTCCCGCGTGAAGGATCCTTACGATCAGACAAGCTCTCACTAGTGAGAGATCTTATTTATGATCACCCTGACCCCCATTGGGATCAGAAAACGACCCTCTACCTAATTCAAGGTCTCCAAGTTTGGAAAAAGTATGAGAATCATTTTCCCCCAACCGCCACGATTGATAAACCCTCTGAGAAAGTGAAACTTCTTCCCCTGCTGAATAAAATGTCAGGTGGTGTCCCTCATACGGAATACACCCCACTTTCAGCTGTTGAATTGAATAGCCTCATACTACAGCTCCCGGATATTACACTGGGAGGCAACCGATGGTTAAAGAAATTACAGGACATTACCCTGGGGACTACTCTATCAGTAGGTGATATGAAAGCGCTCCTTGGCAGAACCCCACACGCTAGTGTCACTGACATATTCACTCAATCGGGCTATGCAAAATTTGTTACAGATACCCAATATGATGGTAACCCTTTGACTGAAATTCAGACAAAAGTATTTCAGGAAATCCGGACCATGTATCCGACCCTTAAAGACTTTTCTGTTATCACTTCCCAAAGATGGGAAATGGATTCAGAGCCTATTGAGGCTTATTTACTCAGACTCCAAGGCCTTTATAAGGAAGAGACTGAGGAGAAATTTGACTCTGATAATGCTCTTCCAGTATTCTATCATTTACTGAAGGGAACCTTACCTTCAGAAATTAAACTAAAGTTGGAGAACACCGTAGGTCTCCAATTGGAAAAATGGCCTAAAATTCGTGAACACATCCTTCATCATTGCAGACGGCTTATTAAAAGCAAGCAAGATGAAGCCCAACATCGTAAGACAGTACACACTAACTTGGAAGTGCTGCAGACTGAAGATCTCAAAGAGAAAAGAGCCTCTAGGAGCTCTGACTCAGATACCAATACTCTTGGCACTTCTCCCCCTGTTATTGTTATGTATGCTGACCAACGCTATGACAATAACGGCCGAAATCAGGGCCCACGGTACTACCGCCTAGACCGTAGAACTGTTTACCCAGAAGAAAGAGGTCGTCGCGCTCAACCTCAGCGAGGTCCCCTAAGGGGCCCTCCTGATGATAATAGACGACCTAGGGACTATCGTTCCCGGCCTAGCCCTGATAGCTATCCTGATGTGCTCTGTTATCGCTGCCAACAATATGGTCATTATGCTGCTGAATGTCTTCAGACGCAGCCATATAGATTTAGAAAACCGCAGGTCCGTCAAAATCCCCCAGAACGACAGTCATTCCCTTTGTGGAACCCGGATCAACGTAGACTGCAGTGACCACAGACCTAGGGATCAATATTAACCGCCCCATAATGACTGGACGTAATCCGAACCCGATCTAATTTTGTTGCTCTCAGTTACTCACACTACTCAGCTTCTCATTTAGTATCCAAAAACCATTTCTCTATATATATATTGATGTGATGTTTCTGTTTCTAGTACAGATAACATGTCTTTATTTTATACTTTTCTAGGTTTAATTGCAAGTGTATATTTATGGTACCATACAAATGACCTAACTAAGTCAGCAAGTTATTTATTTATTTATTTGCTTTTATGCATACCTTCCCTGGGGAGTTCTTATCAACTGCAGGGATGAGCGACCCCCAGAGGATGTTCATTTTATGTCTATTTTTATATAACCTTACCTGACTTATTTATGCCATTTTACTTTATACGGGATCCCTTTTAAATAAAGGCTGTGTATTGCTCATGGTTAAAATGTTTTCTGCTTTAACTGTTGCGCTGTTTAAATTGATGTGACATTCACTTCTTTAGTTTTTTCATGAATATAAAGCCTTCATTTTTGAAATCTCTCTATGATATGTATGACATCTGAAAGCTTTTCATTATTTCCTTGTCTAAGAAAGAAGAAATATTTAATAGCCATTATCCATTCTATGTAATGAATGCGAGAAATATTCCCTTGAACTGGCCATTTGAGGGAGCATTTTGCGCTGATCATAGATTTTATAGTACACTCCACTTTCTGATTCCTTTCTATTCAAAACAGCAACTATTACTCTTTTTATCTCTCTGTCTTTCACTGTGAGTGATTATGAGAAGAACTGGTGTACATTATTTGTGTGCAGCGATCCTGGAATTTATGCTTTGTGTATTTAACTAACACCTTGCTTCAACTAACTCTTACCACGTGGTGGCTTTGTCTTAAAACGATATGCTTCTCCCTACTTCTTTGACTGATTGAAAAGGTTACTTAAACTCTATGTGAGGTCAATCACTGGTGTCTGCACTTTTGAATGTTTTTCATTTGTCTTTTTCAAGAAACCTTTTTCTTGCATTGCCATCTGAATATGCCTTGTTACAATTCAGATATATCATATTTTGTTTTATTTTTATTTTTTTTAAGCCTATTTTTATCTTACACCCTTCAGGGTGCTTTTTTTTTAATATTTTAATCTTTTTTAATTTTTTTTAATTTTTCATTTTCGATGCTTTGTTTCTTACCAAGCCTCTTTCCTGGCCCCCATTTATACCCACAACCCACCTCCTAGCATTATGACTTCCTTCAATAAATTTACTGGTCTGTTTTAGTTTTGCCTTTCTCCAGATGGATACACGAATTCCGCTGACATTCCTCACCGAGGACATGACTGCTAGCAAAGAAGAACTACCCGATAATGTATCTGATCTGAAGGCTATGTTGCAGCAAAGAATCGCTAAATTAAAAGACAGATGCACAGACCCCAACATTACCTGGTTTCAGAAACGAGACATTATTGAGCGTGAGTTTCAACAGATGCATCAATTGGTCCATGAACAAAAGAGACAGGCTCTCCACTTACTGGAGTTGCAAGAAAATTTGGCCTCTACCTTTCTTTCTGAATCATCTAACTCGTAAGTCCTGCTGGCCTCCTGCAGCTGAGGGCTCAACCCTTGGTGAATGGTAGTCATTACAGGTGAAGAATCCATACCTACTGGCTATACATTGCAACGCATTATCCGTGCCTTTTTGCCTATTTCTGTTCACCATATTCCTTGCCCTCCATACATCAATAATTGAACATTTACCATCATCTCTAAATTCTAATTGTTTTTTTGTAGATATAATTTCATATATACTATTGCTATTTATGTAAATTGGCTTTTCATTATTGAACCCTTCTGGTTTCCCTTTGCTTTTGCACTTAATTAGCACTGTTTTCTCCATGTTTACATTGTCTTTCATGTCTATTCAATTCACACTGATTATGCCCACTAAGATATAGCAATGTATCATTCAAGCATACAGTTATTTTGCTTATTCCTTTGCCAGCCTGATTCTTGATGGACTGATTATGATAGTGTATGCCTAGAATAAAGACATGAAAAGATCCCACTTTGTACACCACAAGTACGTCTTCAAAATCTATCCTGGCCCAAATGATGTTAGATCCCCCAAGGTTGTGGCAATGACCTTTACACCTTGCAAACTACTGGACCACAAGTCTTGGGTCCATGTGAAAGATATACGTGTTTACTCAGCCGCAGAACCAGATGTTACCAGCCTAACCATCTCAAGACCGACAACTTCCTTCAGCAAGCCAGCCTGAAAACCCAGCCCTGTTAGATCTTCCAGATCTTCCGTCCAGATTCTTCAGCGCTTCCACCGCCTCAACCATGATCGATGAAAGAGAATTTAGAACTGATACTTAATTTGAGAATTACTGTTGCTGTTTATGGACATTATAGATTCATATTTTATTTTATTTTCAGTTTAGCAGTAATCCTGTCTAGATATTGAAAAGGTTTTATTTTATTTTCCTATTATTTTCTTTATTGTTCTAATTGTTTTTCTAAGAGTTTCCCTATTATTTCTATTTAGGTAATTTAAAATTGAAGTTGATCTTGCTCAGATACAAGGGTAACATCAAACCCTAGTACGGGCTAAGATATCATAATGTAGATGTAAACTCTGTTAGTATCAACCAGCTATGCAATTGTTTAACTCTGGTGTAGGCTTACTTACGTTGCATGTCTTTCTGTAGGTTTGACTAAGCTCCAAGTGGGGTAATGGATATATAAATTGCTTCCCATACTTCCAGGTCATTATGCATATGTCAAGATCCATGCATGACCTTTGGTGCTGGGATTGACCCTCTTTGCTGTATGAGGCAACCTCATACTTGCTATCCACTTATTAGTGCTCATGATTGAATGCCAATGATGAGTACTAGTAAGGTCCAAGAATCCCGACCTGTTTGAGGATTCTGAATATCTACAACCTTAAACAGCCTGCAATCTGAATACTAACCATATATTTGTTGAGCCACCATAACAATGCTTAATCAAAACCACTATTCCTTCTCAAGACCACTGAGAAAGATACATTAGATTATCTCCCCATGTACTATGCAACAGATACAATAGAAGTCATAGCAAAACCTGAAAGTATTTATTAGTATGATCCACCTGAAATTGCTATTACCCGTATAGATGAACTCATGGTTTTGTCCCATTCATAAAACCTCTCTCACTACAGGTTTGAGTACACCTCAAGAGGGGTAACATCAAGATTAAGGCCCAAGGGGTTGGGTAATATAAAGGGAATTCCATATGCCCAGAAATATACCACCTAAAAATGAAGTTTTCTGTCTGGCATAATATCTGCTAGCAACCCATAAGAGCAAAACTCCCCCTCTCGTTTAATAGCTTGCCACTTTCTGGAATAGATGATGACACGCTTGACGAGTTTTGTGTCACCCCTCCTCAGAGGGGGTGACAAGTGGGGAATGTATAATTATACTACAGCAAGATGCCCACCGGAAGGGTGGAAGGCCAGATTTTAGGACTCAGGCTGTAAAAATACCAGCTAGGTTTAAAAATCTATGACTGGCTGAGCAAGGACTTGCTTTTCCTGTAAGTTAATATGTGTCCCCGCTTGGGATCCATCCACTGGAATAGTGATGGGTCAATTTACATACCTTTAACAGCTAAAATAACTGAAGAAGTACTGACTAGGCCAAATAACAAGTACATGATTTAATATTTCAGAATCTGTAAAAAACAGGTCTGAACAATGAGTCCTGACACAAACTGGTACAACTGTCACTTTAAATCAGATGAACAAAATGGAGTCTATTAGTTTTGTATAGAAGGCTACAGAGGTTATACAGAGTTCTTAAGATGGTGTGAAAAGTATTGCGACACAGACAGATGTGGAACTGTTATCTCAACGCTTCCCAAAACATGCTGATAAGACTGTGTGGGAAAGTATCATCTCAGAAATTGAGAGCTAGGTACCTCACCATAGACTTCTATGGAGAGGTTTGTGTATAAAAGAGGGGACAAATTGCCATAGCTTGGAATTTTCCCCAACGCTTCTGTCAGACGGCAGGGCTCTGTCCGGTTCTACCCAGAATCTGTCTGCTGATTGTACCTGATTAAAGTCTGATGTCTGTATTCGTACCAACTTGAAGACTTGTCTTTGGGTAAGAAATAAAATGTATCTATCTATTTAAACCTATCTCTGTCTTTATTCTATCTTCTCTTTACCTTACATTTAGCTTACAAGGCACATCACATACACTCAGTCTCTGGAGAAACTTAGACAGATTTTTATTAGGCATTATCTGGGAACATAAATGGCCCAGAGTATACCTAGATCCAGGAAGACTGAAAGCAGTAGTTATGGGAATTAGAATTCGATTACAGCCCCTAATGCAAACCCAGAACAGACCTCCTTGTGATTGGGTGACAATGAAGGTGGGAGAAATCAGACAGAGCCTGTTATGTGAAATAGGTATCTTTAGTCCCCCGTGTGATCTGGAGTCAGAAAGAGGTCCAAGAGGGGGAAATTAAAACACTTTCTACCCCTGATAGATATCTCACCTTGCATCCAAACCAAAGTTTCAGCGTGCTTGTCTGACATTGCTGTCTGGATGTCTCAACGCCACCTGAAATTAAATATGACCAAAACCGAGCTTCTCATTTTCCCCCCCAAAACCCACCTCCCCGCTCCCCCCCCCCCCCCCCCCCCCCCCCCCCCCCCGTTTTCTATTTCTGTTGATGGCTCTCTCATTCTCCCTGTCTCCTCAGCTTGAAACCTTGGGGTCATCTTTGACTCTTCTCTCTCCTTCTCTGCTCATATCCAGCAGATTGCCAAGACCTGTCGTTTCTATCTTTACAACATCCGTAAAATCCGCCCCTTTCTGAGCACTCTACCAAAACCCTCATCCACACCCTTGTCACCTCTCGTTTAGACTACTGCAATCTGCTTCTTGCTGGCCTCCCACTTAGTCACCTCTCCCCTCTCCAGTCCGTTCAAAACTCTGCTGCCCGTCTCGTCTTCCGCCAGGGTCGCTTTACTCATATTACCCCTCTCCTCAAGACCCTTCACTGGCTCCCTATCCGTTTTCGTATCCTGTTCAAACTTCTTCTACTAACCTATAAATGTACTCACTCTGCTGCTCCCCAGTATCTCTCCACACTCGTCCTTCCCTACACCCCTTCCCGTGCACTCCGCTCCATGGATAAATCCTTCTTATCTGTTCCCTTCTCCACTACTGCCAACTCCAGACTTCGCGCCTTCTGTCTCGCTGCACCCTATGCCTGGAATAAACTTCCTGAGCCCCTACGTCTTGCCCCATCCTTGGCCACCTTTAAATCTAGACTGAAAGCCCACCTCTTTAACATTGCTTTTGACTCGTAACCACTCGCCTCCACCTACCCTCCTCTCTTCCTTCCCGTTCACATTAATTGATTTGATTTGCTTACTTTATTTATTTTTTGTCTATTAGATTGTAAGCTCTTTGAGCAGGGACTGTCTTTCTTCTATGTTTGTGCAGTGCTGCGTACGCCTTGTAGCGCTATAGAAATGCTAAATAGTAGTAGTAATAGTAGTAGGCTCCACCCCCTAGGGGTGAGGGATCGAGTGAGCAACCAGGGAAGGAGGGAGAAATATAACACCCAGAAGCCTTTGCAACAAGGGAGAGAACAGAAAGGGGAAAACTACAACTCCCAGCAGCAGGACGGGGGAGGGGTAGATTGGGTGATGGAGTCTAATCAGGAGAATGAGGATCAGGTGGGACGTCCAGGAGAGCAGGGGCATAGCCAGATTTTGGGTGGCCCTAGGCAAGAAGTGGTTGGGCTTTTCTAGTTAGCCGCGGGCACTTTTCCCAAGTTGTGGGTTGCGGTTTTGAGATGGTCCAGCGGCCGCATGGCCCACGCTGGTTGGCTCTGTCTCTAGTGCTCAGTGCCCACCCTATTGGTCAAATTTGGAGCCGGAATGAGGCTCGGTTTATCTCCGAGGCCTCATTCCAGCTCCAAATTTGACCAATGGAAGGTGAGGTGGGTGATGAGGTCATCAGCTGATGATGATAACTCATCACTTCATGCTGGAGACTGGACTGGAGCAGCGAGCGCACTGAGAGGAGTAGCAGTCTGCAGCAGGCATGCGCTGAAAACTGAGCATGCGCAGGTGCTGGTATCGTAGACAGCAGCGTTTTCATTACCGTTGGGGGGATGCTGACAGAGTTTGGGATCCCCACCAGGTACCTTTAAATGTGTGCTACTGTTGGGTGGGCCTGAGCCCTAAGTGGGTGGACCCAGGCCCACCTGTGGCTACACCACTGCAGGAGAGTTATAGTTAATGGACTGGGATAAAGGAGACACAATGCAGGAGGAGGAGGCAGAGGGAATGGAAGTCTCTGCACTGGCTCAAAGACAGTGAGGCGTATAAGCACTGTGAGCAGTTACCAAGAGGGTAAGGACTCTTGGGGTTGCTGTTTTAGTGATTGCTGAGTTTCTATTTTCCTTTTACCCGCTCTGCAGGAAGAAAGGAGGCAGTCCAATCCAGACCTATTGGGTGGTTGTCAGGAGTTTGTTATCTGGCAAGTGAGGGAGGCGGGTCCTTTCTTCTCCGGTACCAGTTAAAGGGGAGGGAAAGTGAGGGATGAGACTGTGACTGTAAAACAGTGCAGTGAATGCTGACTGGCAGAAAGGGAAATAAGTTTGCAGCACTGTGAATGCAGGGGAATAAGTCTGCAGAACTGTGAAAGAATTGTCTTAAGGACAGAGTTCGGTGGAACAACTGTGGCCAGCTAGTTCCTTGAACTTTATAACTTTTGGAAGTGTTCCTTGAACTTTATAACTTTTGGAAGAAAGGAATATTCATCATAAGTCAGAGACGGATGAGAGAGCGGTGTGAACTAGATACCTGCGGACCTGAAGACCAGTCTGCGGCTCACAAAGCACTGTCCCATAGTAAGGAAAGGATCAATGCCATGCCCCGATCGAAGCTGTTCCATATCCCCACCTTATCATCCTCCCCACCCTTCTACCCCTCAACGTCTGCATGTGCAACAGGGAAGCACACAACCAAAATTTTGTAGCGTCTGTGACTTCCGTCCGCGCTTACCTCCAGCCGCCCCATTCAGTTTCTCTCTTCCTCGATGGACTCTCTCTCGTCGTCCTTCCTTGGAAGGTCGGTCACCGTCTTTAATCCGAAAAAAAATGCCTGGGTTGATGATGGTGTACCCTGGTAGGGGAAAAAAAATTTATGGATGTACTTTTTCACCGAAAGGGTGGTAGATACCTGGAATGCCCTCCCGCGGGAGGCGGTGGAGATGAAAACGGTAACGGAATTCAAAAATGCATGCGATAAACAGAAAGAAATCATGTATCGAAGGGTTGGAACCAAATAAGCTCAGTGATGATTAAGATAGTGACACCAGTAATAGGGAAGCGAAGCCTGTGCTGGGCAGACTTCTACGGTCTGTGCCCTGATTGTGGTTTGAAACATGGGCTGGGTGGGATTTCAATAACAGCTTCAGTAGTTGGAGAACAGGGCCAGGGTCTGGCAGACTTCTATGGTCTGCGCCCTGAAAATGGCAAGGACAATTCAAGATCAAGTATACATATGTAGTATCGCATCAAACCTTATTGCTATGAGTTTATCTTGTTGGGCAGACTGGATGGACCGTACAGGTTTTTATCTGCCGTCATCTACTATGTTACTATGATAGGAAATGCTGAAAGAAGCGGGGAAGGAAGAAAAAAAATTTAAGGGGGTAAAGAGTCATTTGGATGGCAGTTATATGGATAAAGCCAATACTCAGCCCTTAACCGGATCAGTGAAACCAGACAAAGACAGGAGGTACAGTTACTTTATGCAGTGCTGAATGTCAGCATTTAACCACATAAGCATCAGTTCTGCCCCTGGACTGCCCATAGCATAGCTGGTTTTAGTTTAGGCCAGGGGTTCTCAACCCAGTCCTCGAAACACACCTAGCCAGTTGGGTTTTCAGGACACCCACAATGAAATAGATCTGCATACAATGGAGGCAGTGTATGCAAATTTCTCTCATGCATATTCATTGTGGATATCCTGAAAACCTGGCACCACGTTGAGAACCCCTGGTTTAGACAGAGGGGTTATTCGGCAACATTATCTGATTAAATGCCGCTGAATATCTCCGGATAGCCCAGAACAGGCGACTTAACCACTTTGAATATTGACCCCTAAATGAACACGAGGAAGGTGGAACATCTTGTTTAAAAAAAAAAAAAAGGGAGGTCGAAATCAATGCAAAGTTCCAGAGCAAAAAGTGCGACAGATTAGATTCTTTACCCAATGAAATTAGGACGCTATGAATCTCCTTCATGACATCCTTGTACAGTCTCTTCTGCCACTCGTCCAGAAGGTGCCACTCCTCCTGGGAGAAATAAACCGCAACATCGTTGAAGGTCACCGAGGCCTGAAATGAAACAGGGAACGGGAAGGCATTTTTTGATTTAGATCACACCATCCCAGCTGTAGCTCAGGGCGAGTTACCCTCGGGTACTGTCGCCGGAGGCCTTACAATCTATGGGAGACAATTCAATAACGGTGTGTTTCCGGGGAGTATCTAGACACCCCCGGTTCTGTTACACAATAGTAGCGTAAAGCCACGCTGAGCACCAAAAGTAAGTGGGTGTAACTGACAGTATAGATCAGTGGCTCCCAAACCCGACCAGTCAGGTTTTCAGGACATCCACAATGAATATGCAAGACAGAAATCTGCATGCAGTGGAGGCAGCGAATGCAAACCTCTCTCATGAATATTCATTGTGGATATCCTGAAAACCCAACTGGCTGCGCGGTCCCGCAGGACAGGTTAGGGAACAACTGCACCAGGGACCCCTTTTATTAAGCAGCGTAGGTGCCAATGCACCCCCAAAATGGACTTACCGCCCGACTACCGCGTGGCTCTTGTGGTAATTTCATTTTTTGGCGCGCGTCCGAAAATTTTTTTATTTTCTGGTGCGTGCCAAGTAGTGTCTGACGCACATAGGTCCTTACCGCTAGGTCTACAGCTGGCAGTAAGGTCTGAAACCCAAAATGAACATGCGGCAATTTTGATTTTTGCCGCACATCTGTTTTCGGGGAAAAACAAAAAAAAGAGAGGCCTTGTTCACAGGCGTGCTGAAAAATGATTCTGCGCGTGCCCAAAACCTGTGCCTACACTACCGCAGTCCATTTTTCAGCGCACCTTTGTAAAAGGACCCCTAGATTCGGTAAATGGCGTCCTAATTTGAGCGCCGAAAAAAATGGACGTGTTTTTAGGCATTTTAAGACATCCATCTGTTTGTGAAACTGACTGGATATTAAAGAAGCTGTTTTTAGTAAAACTTACTATACTGTCCATACTAACTTGCGGATCTGAGAAGTTTACAGACCAAAATATCTCTCTATATAATAATTGGTTAATCTGCCTCCCTGGATGGCTGGCTGGCTGGGTTCGTAACCGTATGCTAGTGAGCTTACGTCAGCTCGCCTCCAGCGTTCCCTTCCCTCTCAGTGTCCCGCACTCGTGTAAAGACGAAATGACGTCAGAGGAGGCCAGGACACTGAGAGGCAAGGCTGGAGGTGACGCGAGCCGAGCCTGCCGCTGCTGCGACCTGAGGTATGGATGGGAGGGGAGAATCGATGGACATGGATGACATGGTATCAGAGAGCAGAGGAGGGGAGGGGAGAATTGCTGGACATGGAGGGGAGGGCAGGGGAGAATCGCTGGACATGGAGGGGAGGGGAGACAGACGAGAAAACGCTTAGATGATAGAGGAGTAGCCTAGTGGTTAGTGCAGTGGACTTTGATCCTGGGGAACTGAGTTTGATTCCCACTGCAGCTCCTTGTGACTCTGGGCAAGTCACTTAACTCTCCATTGCCCCTGGTACAAAATAAGTACCTGAATATATGTAAACCCCTTTGAATGTAGTTGCAAAAACCTCAGAAAGGCGGAATATCAAGTCCCATTTCCCTGGGCCCATTTCATTTGTTCCGAAACAGGCGTTTTTGCTTGTAAGTAAGAAAAGAACTACAGTGTCAGACAGGAAAGAATTTATAACAATCATAACAGCACAGTCAAAGTCACCTCAAAAGCAGGAGAGAAGACACAGAGCCAGGGGAGGAGGGATAAGATCGGGGAGAGAGGGAGGGAAAAAGAAACAGTGCAGACAAGTGGAGGAGTGGCCTAGTGGTTAGGGTGGTGGACTTTGGTCCTGAGGAACTGAGTTCAATTCCCACTTCAGGCACAGGCAGCTCCATGTGACTCTGGGCAAGTCACTTAACCCTCCATTGCCCCATGTAAGCCGCATTGAGCCTGCCATGAGTAGGAAAGCACGGGGTACAAATGTAACAAAAAAAAAAAAAAAAAAACTTATGTAATATTAAAGGCCTGCTTGAAAACCCAGGTGTTACCAGTGGAGAAGGTATCTTGGGTTTTGGGGATGTAATTTGACTTGACTCTCTCATCTGAACCTCAAATAAGCAATTTGACAAAAATACAACTTAATTGAGCCTTCTACGATACTAAACATTTTCCTCTAGTGGTTCAATCTTACATTTTAGCACAGTTAGACTATTGTTAACTCATTGCGTGTTGGCCTTCCTTACAGACTGCAGCTTTTACAGAACACAGCTGCCAAGACGATCTATTGCCATAGTAAGTTCGATAGGGTTACCCTGTTGTCATCAGATCTACACTGCTGCCGGTAAATGCCAGGATTATTCTGAAAGTATCCCGTCTTGTTTTTAAGTCGTTACATGGTTTGACATCTAAATGACCTCTATCGCTCTTCCACTCACTTAAGTTTGAAATTTAAAAAAAAACAGCGATACGCTTCTATTCCCTCCAGTTCGTCGTCTTGTTTCTAAGAAAAATCAGGAAAGATCTTACCCTTATCAGGCAGCTAATCATTAGAGAACCCTATATTGAGCTAAGATTAGATCATTCTTATATATCCCTTCTGGAGGAGTCTTTAAGACTTTTTTATTTGCCAACTATGTATCTGCAAAACTGAGTGATCAAATACTTGATACTAGACTGCCTTAAGGTCTGTATTGGAAATATATCTTATTGCAAATCGCTTTGGACCCTTGTGGGAATATGTATAGAAGAATCTGATTAGATTAGATTTTAATCACTGATTTGAAGGTCTTCAGAGAGAGTTCTCCACAAATGGAGAGGGGAACAGAATAATGAATGGAGTGGAACAGGTAGACGTGAAGCGTCGTTTACTCTTTCCAAAAATACCAGGACTAGGGGCCACGCGATGAAGCTACAAAGTAGCAAATTTTAAATGAAGCGGAGAAACTTTTTCTTCACTCAACGTGTAATTAAACTCTGGAATTCATTGCCAGAGAATGTGGTAAAGGTGGCTGTGGTAACGGTGGTTAGCTTAGCGGGGTTTAAAAAAGGTTTGGGCGGCTTCCTAAAGGAAAAATCCATAGACTATTATAAAAATGGACTTGGGAAAATCCACTGCTTATTTCTGAGATAAGCACCATAAAATGTTTTGTACTTTTTTGGGATCCTGCCAAGTACTTGTGACCTGGATTGGCCACTGTTGGAAACAGGATGCTGGGCTTGATGGACCTTTGGTCTGTCCCAGTATGGCAATATTTATGTACTTATGAGAAGGCACAGTGATGAGTAAATTCAAGCTGGGTGGCCTTAGGATTAGGAAAAACAATTAGTGCAGATCATTTGTAAAATCAAAGAGACTCTTCTGTTCTCAGCCTGTTGCTCTAACCCCTACACTACTCCTCCACTCCACAGAAAGATGATGCAGAGCGAGTCTCTATCATTTCACAGACAACAGCAATTATCCATGGAATTGGAAGGTCACCAATACACATCTTACCTGATAAGAAATACGAGTAGCCATCTTTCTGGCAGGGATCCTGGCCTCCAGCTCTGCGTTACCTCAGAAGGCGGCGCCTGGGGATGGAAGTGGCTGTGGAGAGTTGTGAACCTCCCGGCTCTGTGAGTGCCTGAATAGAAAAGAGAAGGAGTCACTTCTTTCTCTGCTCTCTGAAACTGGCAGAAGGCGAACGCAAGTTACTATTCACCAATGACTATTTGGTTCCATGAGTTCTGCACATGGCATTCACACATGCGTAAGAGACAACTGGGACAGAGGTTCCAAAATCTGTACAGGCTCAATAATCACGACCCCTTTCATTCAGTCAGGACTACCATTTATTTACTGATCTGTTTCCTCACTTCCACCAATTCTCCCCTTGAGCGCCAGTTAAGCACCGATGTGTCCATGAACGTCGGTACAGTTTCTGGTCACCGTATCTCAAAAAAGAAACTTCAGACCGCCCAAAACACAGCAGCGAGACTGATTTTTGGAAAACCTAAATTCGAATCTGCCAAACCCCTTCGTGAAAAACTACACTGGCTCCCCATTAAGGAACATATTGCCTTCAAGGTTTGCACCTTGATTCACAGGATTATTTATGGTGAAGTTCCTGGCTACATGCTAAATCTAATTGACCTACCACCCAGAAAACGTTCCAGTCTTTCCCATTCTTATTTAAATTTACATTATCCAGACTGCAATGGTCTTAAATACAAGTCTACCTACGCATCTGGCTTCTCCTTCATAGGAACACAGCTCTGGAATGCACTACCTAAATTCTTAAAATTAACTCAGAACTATCTACATTTCAGGAAATCACTGAAAACCACCTTGTTCAAGAAGGCTTACTTTCCTAACTCAACCTAATTTACCTTTTCTACTGTTACAGCAAAATCCATAGACCTTATCATTTTTTATTCACTGTTAATATCTGTGTTCTTCTTTACGATACGTAATCGTTTACTATTTTACTATTACATTGTTTAATTGTATTATAATGAACTGTAGTTTTCCCATGATCTTCTGTAAGCCACATTGAGCCTACTACTAGTGGTAAAATGTGGGGTATAAATGTGTTAAATAAATAAAATAAAAGGTATAGCAGAATTAGAAAAAGTACAGAGAAGGGCAACGAAAATGATAAAAGGGATGGAACGACTTCCCTAAAAGCAGTGGTGTTCCTAGGGGGGGGGGGGTGTGGTCCGCCCCCGGTGCACGTCGCTGGGGGGGTGCCGCGCGCGCCTGTCCTTCGTTCGTTCCATGCTCCCTCTGCCCTGGAACAGGTTACTTCCTGTTCCGGGGCAGAGGGAGCATGGAACGAACAAAGGACGCGCGCGTGGCACCCCCACCCCAGCGGCGTGCACCCAGAGGGGGGTGTCCTTTCACCGGGGGGGGGAGGGGTGTCGCTGCACCCAGGGGGCGGGGCGCATCCGTGATCCACCTCGGGTGTCAGCCCCCCTAGGAAAGCCACTGCCTAAAAGGAAAGGCTAAGGGCTCTTCATCTTGGAGAACAGACGGTGGAGGGGAGATACAGTAGAGGTCTATAAAATACTGAGTGGAGTGGAATGGGTAGGCGTGAATCGCTTGTTTACTCTTTCCAAAAATATTAGGGCGAGGGGGCACATAATGAAGCTACAAAGTAGTAAATGTAAAACAACTGGAGAAAATATTTCTTCATGATACATGTAATTAAACTCTGGAATTCACTGCCAAAAAAATGTGGTAAAAGCAGTTAGCTTAGCAGGGTTTAAAAAAGGCTTGGACAAGTTTCTCAAAGAAAAGTCCATAAGCCATTATTAAGATGGACCTGGGGAAAATCCACTGCTTATTTCAAGGATAAGCAGCATAACATGTACTGTACTGTTTTGGGATCTTGCCAGGTACTTGTAACATAGATTGGTCTCTGTTGGAAACAGGATACTGGGCTTCATGGACCTTCGGTCTGTCCCAGTATAGCAACGCTTATGTTATGTTCTATGAAAAACAGAGGGAAGTCTACATCCCTCACAACTGCATCTTGAACCCAGTTCCTCCACTACAAAACCCCGAGTCATCAGGCATTATGATCAGGGCTGGCTTTCAGGTAAACTGAGTTACGTAAATCAACCAGATTCGTGGACCAAAAATCTTTAGTGATATAACCAAGAAATTCCTGAAAACCAAACCCTCTGCAAAGTGTTACAGATTTGCCTGACAGGATTAAACCAGTCCTCAATTTACCTTATTGTCTCCACGGACTTGTAATTCTGATTAAAATTGCATTTCCTAGGAAAAGCAAGATTACAAGTCCCTGGATGCAAAGGGGTAAACTCAGTTCCTAAATCTTTTTTTTTTTTTTTTGTTCCCATAATTTTGTTATTTTTGATAAAAAAAAATACAATAGAAATAATATTTAACAGTATAAAACAAGAACTATCATTAAACAATATAAACAATAACCATTACAATGAGATGATGGGAAATGTCATGCAAGTATTGCTAGTGTACAAATCAATATACAGAATCAAAAACAAACAAGAATGTTTTTATGAATACACTAGTAAAAAAGGCCCGTTTCTTAACGCAATGAAACGGGCGCTAGCAATGTAATGAGTTCCTGCCATTAATGTTTCCACGGTTGTATTCTGAATATAATTGTTGTTTACATGTGTAAGATTACTTTATATACAATATTGTTTGTGTAAACTGTGTTACAATGTGGTAAAAGTTTTCCTTGTTTAGGCCCTTCAATCAGTTTAACAATCACATCAGAAGAGCTCCTTACTCTTGAGAATGCAACATACAGTTGCCCATGTGAGAGACTGAGAGTGACAGTGTGTTTTACAGACAGTGTAAGAGAGAGAGATACACAGAGTGATTGAGTGTGTGTGTGTGTGATGTGTGTGAGCGACAAAGTGATTAAATGTTTGTCTTCTCTTCCGTTCTGTGCACTTGCCTCCACTGATGTTCGTACTTCCCTGTATATGATTGTTTGTTAGAGATTCAATCCACTCCACTTCCCTCCTCCAAGTTCCGTTCTGTCTAATTGGTTCTTCGTTGACAGTGAGAGCCAATGAAACGCTGAACTACAGACTTACGAACCCTACACTGCCACAGTGCCACGGAGTCAGCTTCAGAATGTTGGAGGTGCTTTTTATTATATAGGATAGTGTACTTCAGTAGAAATGAAAATTGTAAAATGAAAATAAAACTGAAAATGAAATACCCAAATAGATGTGCCCATGGAGTGTCGAACTACACATTGAAAAGAGGCAACTGGTGACCAGATTTTTTCAGTTGATTCATATCCATGAATTAATGCCACCAAAAGGTAGTATTAATCTGCATTGTAATAGGTAAGACAATATCTAGTAATCGAGATTGCCATTTATCTAATGGTTTGGAGAGAGCTAAATAAAGTTATACAGAAAGTCAAATCTTCATTTATTAATTTGTTACATTTGTATCTCACATTTTCCCACCTATTTGCAGGCTCAATGTAGCTTATATAGTACCATGAAGGTGTTCGCCAAGTCCGGTAGAGGAACAAATACAAGGTGATGTTGTGGTCATTAAGGTAGATATGTTTCAGGTACAATTAGGGTTGAAGATAGGGAAGGTTATAAAGTGTCCGGTACGATTTATAGGGAGCAAGCTTTTAATTTCCACACATACAGATGTCCAGAAAGACAAAATCAAGGGGCAATAATAAATCATATGATGTAGATCCCCTCGTGATGAGGTGCAATGCCAACATCTGCCATCTTGTGAAAGACTAGCCTTGAACATTTTACGTGAGGTCCCAGGTGCTCTACGGGTTACAAACTACAGTGTTTGAGTGACGCTGGTAACACAGCAAAAATAATTTTGCATTCCATGTCAGTACCAATCGAACTGGAATCTGCTTCCCATTTTGTTTTTAAAGATGAACTAAGAGGAAACAATTATTTCTAATTTTCTTATAAAAGAATGAGGTAGTATGACCGAGTATAATGGCCAAATTACAATCTTTTTCTAGACTGGAAATCAGTTTAAAGTGCAATATATTTGGGAACCCACTATCCAAATGTCTAAGAGCCCCGGCTTGACACAGTTATAATCTGTTTAAGACCCAGGGGCCCTTTTACTAAGCTGTGTAGGTGCCTACATGCTCCGAGCATCAATTTTGAGTTACTGCCCAGCTATTGCGTGGCCTGGGCGGTAATTTCATTTTTTACGTGCATCCACTACATGCACCAGAAAATATTTTTTATTTTCCGGCACACAAGCAGAAATCGGCTTTGTATGCGCCTAGACCATTACCACCCGGTTAACGCGTGAGACCTTACCGCTAAGTCAATGGGTGGCGGTAAGGTCTCAGGCCCAAAATGGACGCACGCCCATTTCTAATTTGCCGCATGTCTATTTTCAGCCAAAAAAAAGGGCTTTTTTGCAGGTGCGCTGAAAAATGGGCCTGCACACATCCATTACACGTGTCTACACCAGTGCAGGCAGTTTTCAGCGCACCTCAGTAAAGGGACCCCAAAGTTTGCACCAGGCTTTACCCCATTACATGTAGGGATTTGAGCTCTTGCTTTTCTTAGGCAAGGCAATGGGGAAATCAGAACTACCCATCCCTGCATGCATTGGGGTATAACCTGGACTGGATCAACCTTGTCCTGCGAACCCCGGACCCAGCTAGAATAATACATTTTTATCTAACAAAGAGCTGCCCCCTCCCTCCAGTTCATTAAATCCAGAAATAAAAGGGAAAAAAGGCGAGTCAAGCCCACAGGAGAACGAAACATTAAGGTAAGTACTTACCACCTGGAAACCACGCCCAGAACTCCCGAAATCGGAGACTTTCCCCGAGGGGGAGGAGCTTGGACTTCCCTCTCACTCACCCAACCCCCACAAAAACAAAATTACCCCCTTCTCCCCGCCCCCTCCTCTCTTTGCTGCCTCTTTAAGAAGGGAATTCGTGACGTCACGCAGCGGGGATGAAAACACGGAGAGGAGCGCTGTGCATTCTGGGAGACTGGAGGAAGAGAGGGCGGGGTTTCCTCATGCCGCACGCGCAAAGCGGTATTACGAACAGAGGCAGGGCCCAAGGAGGTTTCCTTCTTGGCAGGGCCGCTGGCGCGCTTTGCATTGTGGGAAACAGACGAGTGGTGGTGGCGGGCGGCGTGATATCTGACGCTCTCTCCCCGTGACTGATTTCGTCCTTCACGCGCGTCCCGCCTCTCTCCTTAGGGGAATTCTAGGGATTTGGGCTTTTGATTGGCCGGACTTGGTTTACGTCACGTTGGAGCAGAAGAACTAGAAAAAGAGAGGGGGCTGGGGAAGAGTTTCGGCAGCGAGCTTTCTGATTGGCTGCTTTAGAACCTATAAATACCCCACCCCAACGTTCGCTTGTTTTCTTTGGCCTTTGCTTATTATTACTTTACATCTTTTCAATTCTTTCCTCTCTTTTCAATTTACGCACAGGCCAAGGGGGTCCACTTTCTCCCTTATTTGCCAATTGCCATAGAACCTCTAAAAACAACCGTTAGAAATTCAGATCGAGGTGAAAAACATTCTTTCGCCTTATAAGCATGTGATGCACCTTTCTTCTTGCAAAATTTAAATCCTTAACCTTCCCATTAATATTATTAAAGGACTACAGCCAAATGTCTGGTTATACAGCAAATTCTACAAAATCTGTGATAATGCTTTGTAGCCTTGCTTGTGTTTATTCCAGAGAGACCCTGAAAAGCACCATAATCCAAACTAATGTCTTTCAGATATCTTGGAGTTACAATCTCCTGTAATCTATCCATGTTACCTTCCCCCCTCCCTCCTTTAGTTATGATAAATTACTAACTCAAGTGGCCAGATACCGCTGTATCATGGCCAAGAAGACTAAACCCTTTGAAAATGATAATCTACCAAATTCTTTTTTTTTTAGTTCAAATGTATTTATTAAGTTTTCAAAAAATATACAAATAAAAGAAACAGTCCTAGGATGTCATAAAAAATTCTATACATTCAATAACCTTAAATATAAAATGCCATTACAGATGATTAAAGAAGAACTAAACAGGTTTATTATCGAGTTAATTCACAGTTGAAGTTTGACAAAATTTGGCTACTTGTTCCCACGTTTTATGAAATACCGGTAAAGAATTGGTACATTCAGCTAGTATTTTTTCATATTTAAAAGTCATACATACAGTAGCCCACCAAAAGCAAAAAGAAATCAGTTTATGATTTTTCCAATTTTTTATAATAGTAGAGATTGCTGCCGCTAATAGTGCATCAAATAATTTATAGTTACACTTATCTCCTGCTTGTTTCAACCCTGCAGAGTGAAAAACTATAACATGGAATGAAAGAGGGAGATTCAAATGAATTATAGCACAAATTCTGTCCCAAACTGATAACCAGAAATCCTGAAGATCCGGGCAAGAAAAACACATATGCTGTAATGTACCTATATCTCCATTACAAGACCAGCATAAATTTGAAGATGTAGAATCCACCTTATGTTGTTTAACTGGGGTCCGTAATGCTTTATGTGAAAATAAGAAAAGAGATTGCAATATAGGGGCAGAAGCAATATAGATTTAATCCAAAACCATTTCCATAACTTATCAGACATGACATGATTAATGTCCGTTGGCCATATATCTTGAAGAGCCACAATTTTTGAGTGACTAGATAGTAGGAGTACAGAATAAATGTGAGGCTATTCCCTTTGTTTTAGTTATAGAGTCAAATATATGAAAAATGCCAGGGTTTAATTCTGCATTATAATACTTTCTTAGCCATTTGGCAAGTGCAGACTTCAATTGTAAATTTTTGCATTAGCTCTTTAAAAGAGATATTATTATTGTCAGAACACAGATCAATTATACAATATATTCCCCAGGAAATCCACTCCTTCCAAATAAAAGAAGAAGAACCTATTTTTATGTGAGCATGGCTCCAAAGTGATGCCATCTGAGAAGAGGACAAGGATATTTCACAAGTAGAATCTAAAAAAATAAGAGCCTAAAGAGTGTCATAAATAATGGACCATGAGGAAACTATTGCGGAAGATGACAATAAAGGTAGAAAGTCTAATGAAAGAGGATGATCCATCTCTTGTTCCAAAAGAAGCCATGCAGGAGCAGGCACACTAGAACAATTAAGCCATGCTACTACTCCTGTTAGTAAAAATGCCTGTTGATATAAAAAGAAGTCTGGCAATTTCAAACCTAAATGGCGTGGCATACGTAATTTAGATAATGGAATTCTAGCAGGCTTATTTTTCCATAGAAAAGAAATAATATTATCTAAAAAGCCATAAAATGTTACTGAATGGACGAGGGAATAATACACTATATCTAGGATGGGCGGGACAAATTGCTTGTTCTTTTGGCCACTGTCGGTGACAGGGTGCTGGGCTCGATGGACCCTTGGTCTGTCCTTGCATGGCGATGCGTGTGTACTTAAAACTTTAAAAAAGGACTTAAGAAATTGGAACGGAAGCAAACTCATTATATACAGAATATGTGGAGCAATGACCATTTTTATAGTCTCAATTCTCCCCCACCAACTAAGATGCAAGGGAGACCATCCAGCTTATTTTCGAAGGAGATCGCCGGCCATCTTCCCACACAAATCGGAAGATGGCTGGCGATCTCCTGAACCCGGCCAAATCAGTATAATCGAAAGCCGATTTTGGCCGGCGCCAACTGCTTTCCGTCACGAAGCCAGCCAAACTTCAAGGGGACATGTTGGTAGGGTAGCGAAGGCGGGACGGGGGTGTGCTCACAAGATGGCCGGCTTCGCCTGATAATAGAAAAAAAGCCGGCCCTGATGAGCATTTCACCGGCTTCACTTGTCCCTTTTTTTCAGGACCAAGCTTTAAAAAGGTGCCCCAACTGACCAAATGACGACCGGAGGGAATCAGGAATGACCTCCCCTTACTCCCCCCAGTGGTCACCAACCCCCTCCCACCCAAAAAAAAAATAATATATTTTTTTGCCAGCCTGAAATGTCATACCCAGCTCCCTGACAGCAGTGTGCAGGTCCCTGGAGCAGTATTTAGTGGATGCAGTGCACTTTAGGCAGGTGGACCCAGGCCCACCCCCCTACCTTTACACTTGTGGTGTAAATGTTAAGCCCTCCAAAACCCACTGTACCTACATGTAGGTGCCCCCCTTATCCCTAAGGGCTATGGTAGTGGTGTAGAGTTGTGGGGAGTGGGTTTTGGGGGGGACTTGGGGGGCTCTGCACCCAAGGTAAGGGAGCTATGCACCTGGGAGCAATTTTTGAAGTCCACTGCAGTGCCCCCTAGGGTGCCCGGTTGGTGTCCTGGCATGTCAGGCGGGACCAGTGCACTACAAATGCTGGCTCCTCCCACGACCAAATGCCTTGGATTTGGCTGGGTTGAGATGGCCGGCATTTGTTTACATTATCGACGAAAACCGATGCCGGCTATCTCAAACCCGGCCATCTCTGACATTTGGCCGGCCCCAACCGTATTATCGAAACGAAAGATGGCTGACCATCTTTTACGATAATACGGTTCAGGACTGCTCTTTGCTGCGCCGGCCAAATAGATGGCCGGACATCAATTTGGCCGGCGCTGTTCGATTATGCCCCTCCACAAAGTACAGGTGTCTCGAGTATTTTTCAAAAGTAAATCCATATTAATTTTGATTGTGTCTTCCCAAGAGACCCCAAAAAAAGACTCCTAGGTATTTAATTTGAGTTGGACACCATCTTATAGGGAAGGCTGTTACTTGTGATTTATTACAATGTATATTCAAGGGCATAATTCAGTTTTTGACCAAATTAACTTATATCCAGAAAGAGAAGCAAAGTGTTCCAACAATTGAATAGAAAAGGAAGAGATGTTTCTGGATTAGAGATATACAACAGGATGATAGCTGCATACACAGAAAGTTTAATTGAAGTATTCCCAACAGGAACACCCTGGATTTCTGGCTGACTTTTAATAGCTATAAGAAGAGGTTCTAATGCCAGGAAGAATAGTAAAGGTGATAAAGGGCATCCTTGCCTAGTGGCTCTATAGAGAGGAAACGAGTCTGAAAGTGAAGAATTTATCAAACGTTTAGCAGTCAGTGATGAATACAAAGATGATACCATATCAATAAAATGGTTACCAAAGTTAACACCATTCAAAACTTGGAATAAAAATGGCCATCAAACATATAAATGGCAAGTGCCGACTCACCTGCAAATGCGCAGTAGAGTCAGAACGCTGAGAGTGTAGAAGCCCAAGCCCCGCCTCCACCAGCAGTACAGCCCAATAGGGAGGAGGGCTTGGACATGGGCGTGGAAATCGGAGGAGGAGGGAGCAGGGAGGGGAAGGAGGGGGCGGAACTGAGGGAAACACACACTGGGGGGAGGCAGGGGAGAGAGCAGGTTGGTGGACTGGCGGAGGCCATAGGAAAAACAAAAAACTAGCCCGTTGTTACGGGCTTAATGGCCAGTTCAACATAATCAAACGCCTTTTCAGTGTCTAAAGAAATTATACAAGTTGGAATGTCAAGTTGTTTAGACAATCTTTCCCAAATTCTAAGATCTCTTTGCCAATCTACCTATCTCTGCCAAGATCCTTCTTTAAAGAAGTGAAAAGAACTTTTTCAACTTTTATCTGGCAAAGTAAAAAAAGCCAGGTGGTTTAGGATTCTAAACAAACTCACTGGTTAAGATTAGAAGCTGTAGTTTTTACCTTTCTTGCACCTAAGGAATGAATATTTAATATTCACACTGTTTTACTAAAATCTACCTATCTCTGCCAAGATCCTTCTTTAAAGAATGAAAAGAACTTTTTTCAACTTTTATCTGGCAAAGTTAAAAAGCTTGACTACATAAGACAGGTGCTTTTCCAAAGCCAAAGAGTGGCATAGGAATTAATTCTGAACAAACTCCCGGTTAAGATTAGAAGCTGTATCTTTACCCTTCTTGCACCTAAGGAATGAATATTAATCTTCACACTGTTTTACTAAATGTTCAGATCATTCTTTTCTCAGGCCTCGGACTAATGTATGGATTAAAATCTGTGGTAAAGCTCATATCTCAAGATCCCTATCTCATTCACTCCCATCTCAGCTAAACAATTGGCAGAAAATTATATTAGCCTCAAGTCACTCATTGGCTCCCTGTCCGTTTCCACATACAGTTCAAAACTCTTCTTATGACTTACAAGTGCATCACTCTGCAGCTCCTCAGAACCTCTCCATCTTATCTCTCCCTACACTCCTCCCCGGGAACTCCGTTCACTGGGTAAATCCCATTTGCACCATTCTCACACCGCTAACTCCAGACTCGATTACTGTTATCTTGTTCACCATATGCCTGGAATAGTCCTGAGCCGGTACGTCAAGCTCCATCTCTGGCGTCTTCAAAACTAGGCTAAAGCCCACCTTTTTGATGCTGCTTTTAACTCCTAACCCTTACCTTGTTCCGTACCCATGTTTTATCATTCCCACCTTAGTAATTCCCTTATCCTTTTTTGTCCTGTCTGTCCTGGTTAGAGTTTGTAAGCTCTGTTGAGCAGGTTTATTTATTTATTTATTTTATTGCATTTGTATCCCACATTTTCCCACCTATTTGCAGGCTCAATGTGGTTTACAGAATATGGTTATGACATAATCATTTCATGATAACAGGTACAGTGCTTAATGTTTGAAGTTCAAGTGTACAGCGCTGCATACATCTAGTAGCACCACAGAAATGATAAGTAATAGTACTAGTAGTAGAGAAACGGACCACATATATTAAAACTGTTAGATCAGGGAAACTAATTCTATTCTCCACATTGTTTTCCAATCAAACTGTACTGAACCAAAAGAAGATTGAAAAAAATTATCGTACTTCCCTCTCCTTTTATCAGTATTTTCAGTTGAGGAGTTTTATTTCTCTAAAACTAAATAAACAACATATTAAGATCGCCAACTATTTGGAAAATGTAACTTTTTTGGGAAGTTACTTTAAAAAATATTTGACATCTCAATTATATCAGTGTTTATACAAAATTTCAAACACTACTCTGATACCACCTGAACAATAAGGCATCCCAACATCAGTAATATTTTTTATTACATTTGTACCCCACACTTTCCCACTCATGGCAGGCTCAATGCGGCTTACATGGGGCAATGGATTGCTTAGAGTCACAAGGAGCTGCCTGTGCCTGAAGTGGGAATTGAACTCAGTTCCTCAGGACCAAAAGTCCACCACCCTAACCACTAGGCCACTCCTCCACTGGGAGAGATTCCAGGATGGGTGACCTTTTTTCTGCATTCTTTGATCACCTTTTGCATTGACGCTCTTATATCCTAATGTTCTGCTTGATTTCCCTTTCTGGTTGCTTTGCAGGCTTGTCCCCTGATTGTACCCTGCATCTGTCTCCTCTGCATGTGCCTTTTCTCTGTACTTTTAATTTTTCTCTTTTACGTCCCTTTGGTCCCCTCCTGTCTCTGATCCACCTGGTAGCAAGAGCAGGGTGAGCCAAGATTTAAATCAGCAACATATCCTGTTTTTTTATTGTTTGACACCAGCATACAGCAGGTCAAACCACTAAATCTGCAGTGTCCTGTCACCAGGCTTGAAATGGGATCTGACCAGTAATAATAAGAACCAGGGAAACATCCCTTCTGCATGTTGTCATTTTTTTCTGCCATTGCTAATGTAACATTTTTTATTTTACTTTTGTGTGTCTCTTAGTTACAGTCTTTATTTATTTCACAGTTATATACTGCTCTACCCCATGTACTAGGCAGTTCACATCAATTACACACATAATAATTAAACAAACATCTATATAAATAATTCTCACCTCAAAGCTCACTCTGTGGCAGGGAAACACTGAAGCCCTGCACATAGGCTGTCAGCACTCACTGCACTCATGCACACTCACTGTCACTGAGACCCGCCCACAGCCACGCCCCTTCCACACATAATTAGCTACCTCAGCGTTCTAATGAAGCGCTGCAACTCTTGGTTTTTAGGGTGGCAGAGATCGGAATGTTCCCTGAGGTGGCAGAGATCAGAATTTCTCCCTATGTCTGTTTGCCCCGCCCTCGCGACAAGCGTGATGACGTTGAGGGGGGAGCAATGACAGTTAACCAATCGCATCGCTCCGCCCTTGACATCACGTTTGACGCGAGGGCGGGGCACACCAATCTGCAACACTACGTGAGGCACCCAGGCAGCGAGGGAGCCAATGAGCCAGCCAGCCCCGACCAACGGAGGGAGTGAGGGTAGCAGAGGTGCAGAGGTCAGAGGGAGCCAGCCAGCCCTCTCTACGTGCACTGCGGGGGGGGGAGCCCACGACCCTGAAGCACAGAGGGTAAGTCCACGAAAAAGGGGATGGGGATGAGAAGGAAAGGAAAGGGCCTTGCTAGCGCCTGTTTCATTGGCCTCAGTAACGGACCTTGACTTGAGTTTTGACCTGGAGCAATACCCAGGAAAGAGAAAATACACACAAAACGTTTCAACAGATAAGATGCAGTTTATTTATAGCTAGCCCCAAGCTTTTAAAAGCAAATGCAAGGTGTATATCTATATTTATCCATATATATAAAATTCTACAGCTGGGGGGGTCACGTGATGCAGCTGAGCTAGGAGGCTGGGTTCTCTTCGAGCTCCCCGACCCCCTCTCATTTCAAGTGTCATTGTTCTATGATCTTTGGAATTTTTTCTCCTTTTCTGGTGAAGGACGAAGTGCCCCAATACTTATGGACAAATATCTTTTGAAATCTGGGATGGAAATGACTTCTAAAAGTGCTAAAAAGGACGGCGCTACGGTGCGCTTTATGTCAGCGAGTGAAAGCAAGATGGCGGATGAGCAAGCGGAAGGCCCCGCGATTTCTGACGCGCTTATTGAAAAACTTTCAGCAGCGGTGGTAACAGCACTTGGTACAAGACTAGATGGGATTCACTCCAGTGTGCAGGGGCTAACTCAAGCAGTGGCGGACTTCAATGCCAGAGTGACTGAGCTAGAATCCAGAATCAGCGCCACGGAAGACAGTGTTCAGGGAGTCTTGGAAGAACTTGCGAGACTCAGGAAAGAAGTGGCAGGCTGCACTAACAAAATGGATGATTTGGAAAACAGGTCCTGCCGCAACAATATAAGAGTGGTGGGGCTGCCGGAGGCGGTGAAAGAAAGGGACCTCAAGCAGTTGTTAGAAAAATGGTTCACGGATTCGCTGTTGGCTGAGCCCTCAATGGGGCCTATTCAGATAGAACGCGCACATCGCGTAGGAATGTTAGGTATTATTAGGAAAGGAATGGAAAACAAAAATGAGGATGTTATAATGCCTTTGTATTGCTCCATGGTGCGACCGCACCTCAAATATTATGTTCAATTCTGGTCGCCGCATCTCAAAAAAGATATAGTGGAATTAGAAAAGGTGCAGAGAAGGGCGATGAAGTTGATAAAGGGGTTGGGACGACTTCCCTTTGAGGAAAGGCTAGAGCGGCTAGGGCTCTTCAGCTTGGAGAAAAGGCAGTTGAGGGGAGCTATGATAGAGGTCTATAAAATAATGAGTGGAGTTGAACGGGTAGATGTGAAGCGTCTGTTTATGCTTTCCAAAAATACTAGGACTAGCGGGCATGCGATGAAGCTACAATGTAGTAAATTTAAAACGAATCGGAAAAAAAATGTTTTTTCACTCAACGTGTAATTAAACTCTGGAATTCGTTGCCAGAGAATGTGGTAAAGGTGGTTAGCTTAGCGGAGTTTTAAAAAGATTTGGACGCCTTCCTAAAGGAAAAGTCCATAGACCGTTATTAAATGGACTTGGGGGAAAATCCACTATTTCTGGGATAAGCAGTATAAAATGTTTTGTGGTCAGAGGGGAGGAGTCAAGATGGCGGCCCATGCTCGAGAGTCCGCGGTTGCATGAGCTGAAACTCTGCTGCTTAACTTTTCTACTTACTATTATGCTGCATACGAAGAGGAATGGGGTGGTAAAGGGTCTACTACCACCGGCCCTGAGTACCTACCCCCGGTCAGCAAACGCCGGTGAGAGGAGTCCTGCGTGTGAATTTGTCGAAGGAGCGACATCTCCCTTAGGAGCTGAGACATCTTTGTCCCCACCGGATTTTAACCCGCCGCTTTGCCCTGCAATCCTTCGGACAAGCGAGGAGAACGCGATGGAACCGGAAGTCGGTGACCAGAGGCCCTCAGACGGTGGTACTCTACTCCAGGAAGCAGATGGTACGAACAAGGAGCTTGTTGCTCCACAAGCGGTCACTCTACAAACTATCTGGTTGGCTCTTCAACAACTTACTGCTGCGGTTACAAAAACTTTGCAAGATACGGCTTTACTGGTAAATAAAATAGACTCTTTAACTTTAGCTCTTGAAAATGTAAAAACTGACTCGTCTACTCAGAAGTCGGAAATCTCTTCTCTGAAAATGGTAACAGACGCCCTGATAAAGGACAAAATTAAAGTTTCCTTAAAGTTGGAACACCTAGAAAATTACAATAGACGATTAAATTTGCGGTTCTTAAAGTTTCCTGCCTCAATTGGAATTTTACCAATTGATTTTCCTAAAAAAATATTTGCTTGATGGGTACAGGGCCGAGTTTTATAAGCTGTTAGTAACAGATATAGCACAACCACTGACAGAATTGTGTAACGCAGCGGTGGGAAAAGGGGAACTTCCCGCAACGCTGAAAGTAGCAGATATAACAGTATTTTTAAAACCAAATAAAGATCAGAATAAACCTGAATCATATCATCCTATATCCCTAATAAATTATGAAGCAAAGATATTTGCGGGTATCTTAGCCCACTGTCTAGCAGGGGTGTTAACAGAGATAATAGCTAACCCACAGGTGGGGTTTATTCAAGGGAGACAGCCGGTTAAAAATATTAGGAAGATCTTGGCTTCGATGGAAATACATGCAGTACAACGCAGCAGGACTCCCTACTCATAAGCTTCGACGCTGAAAAAAGCGTTTGATAGGGTGAAGTGGGACTTCTTATTCCAGACATTACAGGCCTATGGGATGGATGGATTTTTTTGAACAGGCTATCCGCATCTTATATAATGGACCTGAGGCACGGATTTGGGTTAATAACAATTACACGCAATCAATTCCGATACGCAGGGCACCCGTCAGGGATGCCCTCTGTCCCCGCTGCTGTTTGCATTAACGCTAGACCCATTGATACGGGAGATTTTAAGGAACCCCGAAATAGAGGGGATAAGGCTAGGGACGAGGGAATTTAAGGTGTCAGCATTTGCTGACGACCTACTAGTATACCCTGTCTAATCCAATGCAATCTTTGCCAGTATTAATGGAGTGCTTTAATGAGTACGGTTCATTCTCTGGCTTTAAATTAAATACCCATAAATCGGAAGGCCTAGCAATCAACAAAAGACTAAGAGACAATTGGAGAGGAGATTTCCCTTTAAAATGGGCGGATAAAGAAATTCTATATTTAGGGGTATGGCTAACGGCAGATGTCAGAAGTCTATATAATAAAAATGTCACAACTCTATTACAAGACACAGGACAAATTCTTAGACAATGGCAAAATCTACCACTCTCTTTGAGTGGACGGGATAGCTTGTATAGCATGATAGTATTCCCTAAGTGGCTATATGTGATGCGACAATTACCAATATGCCTCACTCAGAAAGATTTGGGGAAGCTCCGATCACTGCTGACCAGGTATTGCTGGGGAGGTAAAAAGCCAAAGATAAAACTAGAGCGGCTCTATGGAGGGGGGAAAGAGGAAGGACTTGGATTACCCAACACTGAGTTGGTACAATTGGGCATGTTTATTAAGACATCTGGCAGATTGGATACTAGGTACAGAGGAATATACGTCTTGGGGACATGGAAAGGGAGTTATTTCACCCGCTGCACCCACACTATTGATGCACCTTACACAGACGAACACACCAAAGCAGTGGAAAAATCATAAATTATTGCACCCAATGAGATGTGCTTGGCACTTCTGATGAAGCAACTAGGGAACAACCCAGTGAACACAGATATGATGCCCTTAATAGGGAATCAGAATTTGGATTGGGACTAATACAGGGAAAAGTTAAAGAACTGGGCAAAACATGGAATAGTATATGTTGCAGATATGTTGATGGACACAGGGGACATAAGAACTAGAGAGAATTTAGAGGACTTAGTAGGTAAAGAAACAGGTAGATTGGTTCACATATGGACAGGACCCAGGTGTTCATGCGTCAGGCCATGGGGAGCAATTGTCGAGGGGAGTATATCAGATGGTGGAGGAATTTTTTTCTACCATCGGAGGTAGGGCAGATTACCGTCTCTGGGATTCATAGAGCATTGGGCAATTTACACTACATCAGATGTATGAGGGCATAGAGAAGAATTGGGCTGAGGACTTGCAAATGCCAGTTCGGGAGGGAGTGGTAGCACGCAGACTCAAGGAGATACACACTATGGTGCATAGTGCACGACACAGAGAATACAATTTAGAATTATCACTCGGGCATATTTTTCCCCGAAGCAGGCTATTATGCGGGGCGTTTAGACACCCCAGCGTGTATCAAATGTACAGATCAGGGAGGATCATTACTTCATATGCTATACACCATGCCCCCGGGTGGTGACCTTTGGAACAGGATCCAGGGATACTGTGGGATACTTCTAAACAAAGAGATTCGACTTAGGACCGTAGGACGTAATTCTGGGAGGTGGAGCGAGGTAGGCTAAAGTTGCGACGGGTAGAATATATTTTGGTAGTTAAAGCTCTGATTGTGGGAAAACAGTGTATTTTAACAACATTGGACAAAGGAGGATGCTCCAACATTTTGGGAATGGAGGAATGCATTCCATAGCTTGCTGGTGTTGGAAGCCAGAGGAGCTAAGAAAACACCTAAACGTAAAAAAGAGTTTTTGGAGGTTGTGGGAACCTATATCCAGTCACTGTCAGGAAGAGCTCGCAGCTTAATTCTGACCCTCCATGTCATTATAAGGGGATAGGGAGGAGGGGGGCTCATGGGGGGGGGAACAAGTTGGGAGGGTTGGGTGCTAGAGGAGAATGTAATAATCATAATACATAGGAGACTGCTATGCAAATGGAAGCTTATTATTAGCTAGGAATATATGGAAATAACTGAAAACTGTGATACCGTTTCCATGTAACAAACAGAGTGTACTCAAAAAATGTTAAAATATTGAACATATGTTCAGGTTGAACTAAAATATATATATATATTTGCTTGAAGTTTTGGCTTACCCCCAAACCGCAATTCCACCAATTAATAAAATCTATTATTTGCCTGACTCAATTGTACAGCTGGAGGAGTGGCCTAGTGGTTAGGGTGGTGGACTTTGGTCCTGGGGAACTGAGGAACTGAGTTTGATTCTCGGCACAGGCAACTCCTTGTGACTCTGGGCAAGTCGCTTAACCCTCCATGCCTACCGCATTGAGCCTGCCATGAGTGGGAAAGCACGGGGGTACAAATGTAACCAAAAAGAAACTGAATTACAAGACATATCTGCTTTGTTGGAAGAATGAATATCAGAAGTAACTACACAAAGACTCTTTTGGTGTCATTTGTCTTTGAACAGGACATGAACGCTTTACTAAGACTGTATTTTAAAAATTCCCACAAAACATTTTGTGGTCAAAAGATCTGGATCTTTCTGGATGTGATTAGATCTACACAAGATCGTAGAAAAGCTTTTCTTACTTATAGAGAACAGGTTAAAGCAATGGGAGCTACTTTTTTTGCTGGCATACCCATGTAAATGCTGTATTAAATACTTGGGAAATAAATACATTTTTTTTTTTAGCCAGATCAGCTAAAATTGTTCATAGAAAGTAAAAAGCTGCCCAGATAGTGTGTGTTGAGTAATTAAGAGATAAATGTATATTACTAGGGGTTTTGAGCCAGGCCATTTATCCTTAAGTAATGTTACCTTATTTTTCTCCTCTCTAATCTGGATTATGGTCTAAGAAAGCAAACTTAATTTCTAAATGTTTATTTTATTTTATTGAAGACTGCTAAGCTAATATTTGTTAGTATTGGGAAACAATTCTTCTTTTTTTCTTTGTATTATTAGCATAGCAATCTCTGTAACAATTGCTGCTGCTTGCCATTTATAAGTATTATCTTGTAAATTACAAAAAGTTAATAAAGAATGTAATATAAAAAAAATGTTTTGTACTTTTTTTTGGGATCTTGCCGGGTATTTGTGACCTGGATTGGCCACTGTTGAAACAGGATGCTGGGGCTTGATGGCCCTTTTGTCTTTCCCAGTATGGCAATACTTATGTACTTATGAAGACTTGTGGAAGGAGTGGCTAGGCCCCGTGTGGTGGTGGCACGGATTCTGAATTTTGCGCATAAAGAACAAATTTTACAGCAATATAGATCACTGCAAGATTTGCAGTTCCAGAATACTAAAGTACTATGTTCCAGGATTATTCGGCTTCAGTGGCGCAACTTTGTAAAGGTTATTCAGAGATATGCTAAACTATTGTGTTAGAAGAAACAATTAAGATCTCACTCTACATTTTCCCTGCCCGACCTTCGCGTCATTAAGGAGGGAAAGGTCCATATTTCGATACTAGTGAAGCGGGCCTAAGTCACAAGTGCAGCAATGGTTCCCAAATTGTATACGACTATGGGAAACTTCAACAGATTATCTACTGTTGTAGGAGGCGGAAGGCCTCCAATTATTTTAATATACAGAATTAATTCCTCATATTTGGACAGCGGCGAAATGGAGGTTTCTCTCTTTCTAAAACAGGGGAAAGCTTGCTGGAATAGCAAGTCACTTCACTCTCTACACCCCCCCTCTTGCCAAGTCAGGTGATTAAACCTGATTGCCCACAATCTCTCTCATTGAGCAAGGTCAAGCCTCAGGGAATACAGCAGACAGAAGTTTTTCCCAGGTCTTTTGTATAAGGCTACTTCAAAGCAAATGAGATTGACTTTATCTTGTAACAGTGAGGGAAATAACACTTGCAGAAGACATCTTTAAACACTTGCAGAAGACTTCTTTCTCTGCCTAGAACAATTAGATCAAACACTATATTTCCCTGACAGATCTCTGGAGTCAACAGCAACAGTTCTATTAGGCATCTCTTTGAACACAAGAAGATCTATGTTATGACATAAACACAGGGTCTGAGCTGACAGAGAGATGTAACACCTCCTAAAGGGAAGCAGTTTTTAATTTCTTGTCTTTAGAATAAGAATGACCTGGCTGTCAGAAGGAAAAGTAATTACCTCTTGACTCCTCTTTTTAGAATTAGAATAAAAATAAGAATAAAGGGATATACTAAGGTAAATAGATCAAAGGTTCTGAGAAATATATTCTTGTGTGAGAAAAGCTGTAAAGATAAATAGAAGAGATATAATATCCAAAACATTTAGACAAGAGACCAACTGCATCTTCAAAGGGAATGTAAACAGATGCTATGTATTTTATGATACTAGAGATCCTGACTGACTGTAAGATGCTAACTAAAGGGGTGAGACAATCCCTCCCCCTTGTGCTCCCTTTTTTGTCTTGAAAGGGAAAAGAAACCCTATATAATATTTCTCTGCCAGATAGGAGGCTGGTCAGTGTGCAGCGCTCTTGGCCTCACGCCAGAGAACTGAGAGACTGCCCTGATCAACTTTCCATTGTAATTTCCATTTCTATATATGTTCTCATTTCTGTCATATTCTAGACTATTCTTTATTATTTATCCTAAATCTCTGGATAAAGAATAAACCTGTGTTTTCCCCCAACGGAAGCTTCTCTTGGTTTTTTTCTCTTTGTTTTTATTTGAATCCAGCTGTCCGGTTTCTAAGATATAGTTGAGAGGATTGTTTTGCGCTGAGTAGTGCTGGCTTAGGTGATGGCTCTGGAGTGCAGCACGAAAGGCGCTAACACTACCTATACCCTGCCGGGAGGGGGGGGGGGGGGGGCTGGACACAGTGGTTTGATTCTCCATCTGTTGAATTAGTACTGAGAATTATGTATTTTCTTTCCATCTCTGTGCACAATGTACCTATTCAGCTTTTAGATATATGTTTATGTCAAACATCCTAGATTTCTAAGGTGTGATTTTGTATGTTGTGCTTGATTGTGGGGTAATATGGGGTCTTGGATGTGAAAAAGGGGGATGTGTGGGTGGGGAGGGGGTGGGATGATCTAACGCTGACCTTGATGAGAGGGGCTGCTGGGAGAACGGGATTAGGGGGGAGAAGAGGGTGGGGTGGGAGGGGGGAGGTTCTGTGTAGTGAGGAGCAAATATGGAAGTCTTATGGGAAGTGGATGATTTTAATGTGTTGAAAAGTGTGTGTGGTAGGTGCTTACCAGAGGGGAGGCTGGGCTCTCTGGGGATTGTCAATGCAAATGTTATATTGTGTATCTGTACCCATTTCTATGTGCCCATGATGGCACCTAAGGTTTGAAATTAATATCGTGGAATGTGTTGGGCGTAACTCGCCAGTAAAAGATACACGATTTTGCAGTACCTGGGAAGGCACACAAAGCTGATATTGTGGGATTGCAGGAAACTAAATGATATTGAACATCAGAAATTAAGAAGGTCATGGGTGGCTCAATGTTATTATGCTTCTGCACCCAAAAGTAAGGCGGGGGTAGCCATATTGATTCGTAAATCGGTGCCCTTCGTTCAACACAGGGTCACCAAGGACACAGAGGGGAGGTTTGTCATAGTGGAGGGGAAACTAAATCACTCTAATATCACTCTAGTCTCAATCTATGCACCTAATGCTGCACAAAGGCTCTTTTTTAGGAATATAATAGCAAAATTGCCACTATTGCTGGGCTTAAAATTCTTCTGGGTGATTTCAATGCTATCTTGGATTCAAATCCAGATATTACTGCTGGGACACAGAGATCTAGGCCTAGATCTACAGAAGGCCTAGGGGTATTTTTACGTAGTTTAGATTTGGTGGACACATGGAGAACGTTGCATCCACAAGAGAGAGATTTTACACACGTCTCCGCCCATGCAACACAGTCCCGAATAGACTATATTTGTCTCTAAAGACTTGTTCCATAAGATAGAGAGGGTGGAAATTGGACCCTTAGTGATTTCAGATCACTCACCTATCTATATAATTGTAGATCTGGAAGTCCCGGGGAGGGGAAAAGAGGGCGGTTGCGATTCCCGGCCATCTTTACACAGACCAAGTCTTTAGACGATATCTTCCCAAAAGTGGGAGGATATTTTGATGTGGAATGCAGGAAAGGCAGTGATTAGAGGAGATATATATCATTTGTTATCAAGCAGAAAAAACAACAAGCCAGCGTATGATGATTTAGAAAGGAGAATTAGAATGTTAAAGAGGCGGTTGCAGACACATCCAACTGTGGCATGTAGGCACTCTCTAGAACAGGCGCAGGTGGCTTTGAATAACCTTTTCCAGGAGCAGGCTCAGAAACATATTTTCTATTATAAGTTTTGTCTTTTCTAGATTTGAAAATAAACCTGGTAAACATTGGCGAATCTTACAAACAGTTGGACTGGGCCAACTGCAATATCTGCGCTTCGAGATCCGCAGGGTCAGATTGTGACTGAGCAAAAGAAGCTAGAGACACTGCCCAATTCTGTAGCTCTCGGTGTAGGGCAGTGGACAGCAGGAGAAAATGGATTCTTTCCTACATGCTGTGGAGTCCCGTGTTTATTGGACGAGGAAAAAACTAAATTGAATGAGCTCTTATCTGGACCTGAAATACAGAGAGCTATGAAGAGCTGAAGCTGCATAAGTCGCCTGGGCCTGATGGGTTCAGCTGAGAATTTTATAAAATCTTAAATACGGGAATGATGGGTCTTTTGGGAGCTTACTTTGACACAGCTATACAGAGGGGGTTTTTTCCTCAATGGTCCAACCAATCATGATTACGGTCTTGCCCGAGCCAGGGAGGACCCTTTACAGCCAGAGTCCTATAGACCTATCTCTCTCATAAATGTAGATCTTAAATTGTTAGCGAAAATTTTAGCTGAGAGACTAGTCATGGTGATACCTCAGCTTGTGGGGTTGTGAAGGGACGGCATGCTGGAGTAAATGTAAGGCGTCTGATCTTGGGGCTGGAGCGTTGTGCTCAATTGTCCACCCCTGCTCTGGCTATTAGTTCAACTCTGAAAAAGCTTTGATAGAGTAGAATGGTCTTTTTTATTTTTGTTACTGGGCTTATATGGTATAGAGGGTTTTTTTTCTCCAGGCTATACGATCTCTGTATACAAAACCATCAGCGGCCGTGTTAGTGAATGGAATATCATCTGAGGTTTTCTCTCTGGGGAGAGGACAAGACAGGGCTGCCCGCTATTGCCTTTACTATATATTCTTTTTTTTTTTTAGCCTTTGCTGGTGCATCTTCGAGGTAATAAGCATATTATGGGGATTGAAGTATCAAGGATGTGTACTCCACTAAAGTACATGGCTTTTGCAGATAATATAATGCTACTTGTGGCGGAACC